>NW_028143638.1:0-61000 GCF_977018435.1 Lepisma saccharinum
ATCCTTATGCTACACAGTCTCTTTTTTACTTGTTTTTGGCTACCCATTCTTTTATCATCGTGTGCTTGTGCTTCCGACTAGTTTTACGACTTGTCCATGTGGTACAAAGTGTGTTCGAGACTTGTCCTTTGGCGACCCGTTCCTTTAGCGATCTCTCCATATGCTACCTAGTCTTTTTTCAACCTCTACATATGCTATTCATTGTTTTTGAAACTTGTGCTTTGGCGGCCCGTTTTGTTAGCGACAAATCCTTATGCAACACAGTATTTTTGAGACTTGTTCTTTGGCGACCCGTTGTCTTTGCGATCTCTTCATATGCTACCCAGATTTTTTCGACCTGTCTATATGCTTCTCATTGTTTTTGAGACTTGTCCTTTGGCGACCAGTTTTCTTAGCAACATGTCCTGGTGCTAAAACCTATTTTAATGACCTGTCCATATGGTATACCCAACGGTGAAAGAAATAGTATTCAAATTGTCCATCACCATTTTAATTCAGTCAGTTTTCCACAATGTGATGATCATGAAAGACATCAATAGGCTGAGGGAAACATCTTGTATGTATGAAGATAAATTCATTCCTTAAAACAACACAAGTTGTGGAATAAAGTGCAATGAAAATTGTAATGGAGAATTTGCCTCTGATTTTCTTTGCCGTTAACTGTACAATGTGTTTTTGAGACTTGTCCTTTAAAGACCCGTTCTTCTAGCGATGTGTCCATATGCTACCCAGTCTTCTTACGACCTGTCCATATGCTACACAGTCTTTCTGAGACTTCTCCTTTGGCGACCCATTCTTTTGGTGGCCTGTCGTTCGGTAACTCACTGTTTTTGCAGCCTTTCCATATGCTGCACAGTATTTTTGAGACTTGTCATTAGGCGGCCCAGTCTTTTTGTTCCCTGTCCATCTTGTCCAAATTGTTTTAGAGAGTTGAGCTTTGGTTGCTCGTTGTTTTAGCAACGTGTCCTTATGCTACCCACTATTTTCACGACCTGTCCATATGGTACAAAGTGTTTGCGAGGCTTGTCCTTCTGCGACCTGTTCTTTTAGCGGCCTTTTCATATGCTACACACTATTTTTGAGACTTGTCCTTTAGTGACCCAATCTTTTAGTGACCTGTTCTTATGCTACACAGTCTTTTTGAGACTTGTATTTTGGCGACACGTCCTTATGCTGCCCGCAGGGTTGGCAAAATTTGTGTTTTTTTTTAAAAAGAACAAAACAAACTGTTTTTTTCGTTTAAAACATGTTTTTTTGTTTTAAACATTGTTTTAAACATGAGTTAAAAAACATGTTTTAAACATGTTTTAAACATGTTTTAAACAAAACAAATACAACCTTTTCCCAGTAAATTATAGTTAAAGTCGTTAAAGGGAAAAAATACTCATTTTTATGAGTACATTGGCGACAAGGACAGTTTATTTACCTTTGAAGATAAGGTTTACCATACTGCAGGGTAGGGGTGTGCGGTACAGAATTTTTTGGGTCGGGACGAGAAATTCTATAAATCCCGACATTCGGGACGGAAAAAATTCTCAATTTCCCGAAAGAGTCGGAAAATTTTCGGGACGGGATGTGTTCGAAATTTCTCAAAGCTCTTGAAATCTCGAATTCTACCCGTAATTTCCATCTTAAGTGCTTGTTTTTGCACTTCTGGTACAAAACCACAATGCAGAGAACGTCTAGAATTGACGTCGTTTTAAAATGACCATTCGGAATTTCCAGACTGCTTGGGATCCCAAAAAGTCGGGAAGTCATTTCCGGAAGTCGGGATCGGGACGGAAATTTTCTTTCCCGATCCCGACTTTTCGGGATCTCGCACAACTCTACTGCAGGCATAGACGCCGACTCCATGGGGTTTGGGGGGGGGGGGGTTGCATGAACTAGGGTAGTGGATGGGACGTTCGGGCTACAAAAGGCTCTCGCATGACATTCAGAACGAGATCATTGATATATTAGGGAGATCTGTTTTGCGCTCCGTGGTAGCAGATAATAAAAGTCGGGAATATTTTGCTATTATGGTTGACGAAACTTGTGATATATCCATCCGTGGACAATTAATATTCTGCATTCGAACTGTGAATAAAAAAATGATATTTTTGAGGAATTCATGTGCTTTTATTAGGGGTGTGCGGACGGGAAAAATTTTGAATTTCCCTACTGAGTCGGGAAATGTTCAAAATTTCCCCAAGTTCTGAAAATCTCGAATTATACACGTCATTTTCACTTTAAGTGATTTCTGGATTAAAAACTAACAATTTATGGCAAGTTCCAGAAATTGACAATGTAGAAAACGTCGAGAAATACGACATTTTCAAATGAGCATTCGGTATTTCCCGACTGAACGGGATCCCGAAAATTCGGGAAATCATTTCCCGAAGTCCGGATCGGAACGGTAATTTTTTTCCCGATCCCGATCCTGACTTTTCGGCGTCCCGCACACCCCTAGCTTTTATGAGATTCCGAATACTGAGGCCAAAACTTAAAAAAGGGAGAGAGTGAGTCATTCATTAATTTATTTCAGTGATCAGAGCCCCCCCCCCCCCAATAATTTTGACAAGTCGGTGCCCGTGACTGCAGGGACAAAAGTTGTGGGTAATAGCCCTCCTTTTTCCGCCACTACTGAAGTAGGTTAGGATTTATATTCATCTAAATTTCAAGAAGCTAAATATTATAGAATTCCTATCCTCGTCCTGAAAAAATCACGGTGAAATATTTCCTGCTGCCTGAACAGTTTATATAGCAGAAAACAACCTGCAGTGTCATAATAGATTCTCCAGATGAATTTTTTCAAAGTACAAAATTATGTTACCAAAAGTAAGCATCTGCGCTTCATTCAGTTATACAGACCAATGAATCGTATCGCAAAAGAAAAAAAAATCACGTCATGATCAAAATCACGTATTGTGCATTTAGATATTAGTTTCCATTTCAAGCTTCCACCAGTCTCAAACTTACAAGACGATACGAAACAAGGAACTGAGAGGTTTCGATTAGCCTAAAATTAAAAAGCTTTGTCCCGTGACATCAGAACATAAGGTTGCTCAAGTGTTGTGCGATAAGTGAGACCTGTAAAGCACGGATTAATTGACACAGATTCAATGAAAAACAGGGTTGCCAAAAAAAATTATCACAAACTATAAAATATCTACCACCAATATGTGTTTTAAACACTTGTAAAAAAAACATGTTTAAAACACATTGTTTTAAACGTTTAAAACATTTGTAAAAAAACAAAGCCGTGTGTTTTAAACGTTTAAAACAAGGTGTTTTAAACACTTTTGTTTTAAACATGCCAACCCTGGCTGCCCGGTCTTTTTGCAGCCTTTCCATATGCTACACAGTATTTTTGAGATTTGTCCTTTGGCGACCCGTTCTTTTAGCGATCTCTCCATATGCTACCCAGTCATTTTTCAACCTGTCCTTATGCTACTCTTTGTTTTTGAGACTTGTCCTTTGGAGACCAGTTTTTTTTAGCAACATGTCTTTATGCGACGGACTATTTTTACAATTGTCCGTATGGTAGTAAGTGTTTTTGAGACTTGTCCATTGGCGACCTGTTCTTTCAGTGACCTGTCGTTATGCTACAGACTAGTTTTACGATATGTCCATATGATACACAGTCTTTTTGAGACTTGTCCTTTGGTGACCCGTTCCTTAAGCGACCTATGCTTATGCTACACAGTATTTTTGAGACTTGTCTTTTGCTGATATGTTCTTGGAGCGGCTCATCCTACGGCGACAGTTGATTTAACGGTCTGCCATACGGTGACCGTTCTTTTAACGGCCTGTCGTATGGCGACCCATTCTTTTAACGGCCTGTCTTTCGGTGACCTAGATTTTCGCGACCTGCCACTGCACTGTTTTCTTGAAACGTGTCCTTTGGCGACTCGTTCTCTTAGTGACCTATCCTTATGCTACACAGTCTTTATGAGACTTGTCTTTGCCTACCCGTTCTTTTACCATCGTGTGCTTATGCTACCTACTAGTTTTACGACTTGTCCATGTGGTACAAAGTGTGTTCGAGACTTGTCCTTTGGCGACCTGTTCTTTTAGCGAATTCTCCATATGCTACCCAGTCTTTTTTCAACTTCTACATATGCTATTCATTGTTTTTTGATTGTAGGTTCTTTCATTTTATGGTTGGATAGATGGCTGGCTCCATGGGAAAATTGCTTGCTGGATAGAGACAGTTGTGTTGTTTTCAGAGAGCAGGGGGAAAAAAATCGCGGGTAAGACTGAGATGGTAATGTAAGTCAGTCATAGGTGGGAAAAGAACATCGGGTTTGACCAAGTTTCCAATGTAAACAAGTGGCATAAATATTATCATGAAGCTTATTTTGTTACAAAAGATTGCATATCGAATGTATGATTTGAATTTTTTTTAGCAATATAGAAGAAAGAAGGTATTTGGAAAAAAATGGGAAGTTCGCAGATCTTTTCACTGAATGGTTTAACATGGTGACAGTGTACCATGTACATATATTTAAAAAGCCTTCTGAAATATGAAGATAACACTAAAAAAAAAAAACATCCATCCCAAGAAGCCAGATTTTTTGCAACTACTATGAATTCCTTGTTGAAAGTTGTATTTGAAATGTACATATACTAGAGAGAGATATTTACACTAACCAAAGTACCATGTCGGTACTTAGAATGGACATTTCCACTACAAAATGAAAAACATTTTAAATTCATTCATCTTGAGAAACACGCCTTCAAACATTACTGAAATTCACCTACATGACTGAAGTGAAAATGTCCTCTGATTGTCTGACGTCATCTATTGGGAAGGCATGGCTTTCTGCTAGCCACGTGAACTTAGTGTGGGTCATGAAAGCAACAACAAAATGTCATTAGTTAATGTGTAAAACACAAGTATCTTGTAATTTGCAGTGCAAATACTTGTACTGTTTTTCTTGCAGATGAATTATGTCCTAACAGTATAGGAGCATTTACTAATTCAGCCACTCAGTAGAGGGTTTTTGCATTAGACTGACAAAGCAATACTGGTAACAGTCAGTGGCTGAACACAGGATTTGTGAACAACATATTCTGACCTAAAAAATTAAACTTATATTTATCAAAATTTACTATAACCTGTAGTGTAGTGCAAAATAGGAATGACATAAAAGTACGGTATTATACTTTTCATGTTCTTCGCTCTATTATAAAGCCATTGTTACTATATCTTCAATAAGGCAATTTCAGTTTGTGTTTTCTTTCCGTGTGCACAGTCATTATAAATTGTGATGGAATATTTTTATGTAACTTTTCTTAATGAAGTTTTTTGTTGTTTGCCTTAATAATCTCTCTGCACTGAGAAAGTCTGTATGAGTGGCCCTTTGCGTATGTTGTTCATTCTATATCTTTCGAGACTTGAGACGAGAGGGAACGAGAATTGCCCATCCAAATCGAAACTGGAAGGAGGCAGATATAAAATTATAAATCAAGACTAGACCATCAATGAGACATTTACAAATTTTACACTGCAAAATAGCTGCCTCATCTCATTAGCTGAGCACGTTGGTTGGTTGGCTCACAACTTCAACACTAGAGGTGGAATCGAGATGAGATCAGACAGTGTCGGTCTCATTTCCATGTTGTAAATGCCTGTCTCGTTCTTGGTCTCGTGTTAATTTCTGCACTATCTGCTCCCCTTTGGCCTTATTCCCACTCCTTGTGCATGGTAAGGTCTTACTGGCAGTCTTTCTGCATCCATCCTCTTCATGTGTCCGAACCATCTCATCTGTGCCTGATCTATCCTGTCCTGAAGCTTCATCACACCTACTGTCTGTTGGATCTCCTCATTCCTTATTCTATCCCTTCTAGTCTTCCCCAATATATAAAAAAGGCTTGAACATGGGTATCTTCAAATTTATGTCATGCAGAAATGAAAAATGATACAATTTATCCTTTTTTATTTGAAAGAGCTACAACTCTATGTTAATAATAAGAACTCAATTTTAGGAATGGTTTGAGAAACTGAAAAAGAAAATTGAAAGTGGCAAAATTTGAACATTTTTACCAGTACTAAAAATAATTTTCTAGAATAACAAACACAACTGCTGCACTGAAAGTACTCTAGAGATTTATTTATAGTATTTTACGGGAGTAATGAAATTAATGCTTTCAACAATAACTTGTCCGGAATATTAGTGGGCAGATATTGAAAAAAATAAGATTTCCACACTTTTTGAATCGCACTATCTTAATAGTTTAAGTTTAGGGAGTAATCTTCCATAATTGATTGAAGTAGATCTTTGAAATTGATATTGCTATACTAAAAAGAAGTGCTTATTTATTGGTGAGACTGGTTTTTATGATGTATTAATTTCGGTAGCCGCTGCCACCACCCAAGTCAATAGAACATATAAACCAGTTTTTCATTTCAGTACATTAATTTGCTTGTATTTTTCCTTCCTTGAAATATGAATAAAATTGATGCGCAATTTTAACATTGCATTCATCATTTGTGCAAATAACTTTACATGCAAAGAAAATAATATTCTTGTTACTGCTTCATTTGGCAATAAATGCCAATTTTGTTAATTTTTACTATAATAGCCACTTTCTTGTTTACAGAAGATCCCAAGTGACAACAGTATTTCGCCAGCATCCACAGCAATATGGCGACACCTCGTGACAATAGATAAATTTAGGAGCTGCACTTTCAACTTCCACTTGCTACTCGTTTCATTGCATCATATCTGAAGGAAGGATTGAGGAGACATGCAAGATACATTCGTTAGTTTAAGCAAGTAAGTTTGAAATTAAGTAACAGTGATTTAGGGAGAATTGGGAGAATTCACACTGAAGTGACAGGCAACATTTGTCGCTTGGAGGATTTCACTAATTGTGGCTTGTTATACTGCTATGGTGTGAAACGTTGCTGCTGATTGGCTTGTTCCCAAGCATGATGTGTTGCTTCGGTCTGAAATCTTCCTTAGTGAAATTAGTTTTAGAGAACCAGTCGAGCATAGCAGTCGGAATTTACACCTCAAAATATTTTTCTAAGTCCAGAATTCATTAATATGGCAGCATACCGTTTGAACTCCAACTAGGATTGGTTGCTTTTGAAACTGGTAGATCTCTTCATCAGACAAAGCAATGCAGTGAAAGTGAACACATTTTGTGTGCTCAATTTTAAAACTGAACTTTCTGTGAAGTTTTGAAGCACTGGACCATAAGTAAAGTGAAAATTGAAGAGGTTTTCTCGGACAATCAGCCAGGTGATTTCCAGATAGGCTTCCAAGCTTTCGAGAGCTAACGTCACTTTCATCTTCAGGGATTGAAGTGCAGAGATATGTCAGGGTGAAGTGGTGAAGTTATATGTATTTGGTGTGGGAGGGGTCCGGTGTAGGTGGCGAGCCAATCAGGTGGTGTTTCTTCGACGTCCGTGCTCCCAGTCGACTATCGCTAACCAGGCTGGGTCTAGTTCGAGCCCCATGTCCCTGTTGAGGTTTTCCTTCTCCATGTGAATGGCTATTGCTTCTTTGATGAGACGGTCCCAGTAACTTGATGATTTATTGATGATCTCTGTGATTGTGAAGTCATTTCTATGACCCTCCTGGATGGAATGCTCTTCCAACCCTGATTTTTCAGGATGAAAATTCTTGATGTAGCTGGCGTGTTCTTTGCAACGCTGTTCTATTGATCTCCCCATTTGTCCATTGTAGGCTTTACAGCAGGAACAGATGATACGGTAAACCCCAGGTGTCCTGTGCTTGGTCGTCTTTAGGGTTTCGAAGTCTGGTTCTGACTTTCGATGGTGGTTTGTGGATAGTCTTGATGTTGTGTTTTGAAAGAATGCAGCTGATGACTGCAGAGAGGTTACCAGGGTATGGGACGATGGCTATCTTCTTGTCTTCTTGGTTATCAGCTGCGTCCAGGTTAAAGTGAAAAGTTATTCAGAACATGGTCAGGGTTGCTCAAACTACGGCCCTCTCACCACATCCAGCCCACCATTCCTTTTCATGTAGCCTGCCATAGTACTTGCAGGTTCTGCATATAAAATATTTGGATGCCACTGATCTACACATTTTGAAAGATAGCATCCACTAATGTTAAGAGAGCGATTGTTAAGACAGTGGGAATAATAATAATAAAATAAACTTGTAGAGTTATATTAATTAATTAATGTGCAAATGTTCTCTTCAGATTTGATTTTTGTCTGATGCAGTTGTTTCATGATAATCTGTGGAAATGAGGTTTATTTAACTCCTTCCTTTGGTTGGTGAATATGAAACAAACTCTTCCTCCTCCAATCAGCTCTGCCATATGAGACAAACTGCATTGATTAGTTGATGATACATTGTTAGCAATTTTTGTAAACCGAATAGGCCGAATCCATCTCCAGACAGTCAGAGGGGTGGGAATCATCGTCTCCGATTTTCCTGAAATTTTAATATGTGAAACTGCGAGACAATACGTATTTTTAATTTTAATTTTCACTCGAGATATAGCTGTTCAAAGTTGACCCTTGCAGCAGACATTTTGGATCTGTCAGTTTTTTTAAATTGCAATATCTTCTCAACAAATAGAGATAAATGAATGATATCTCCAAAGCCAACATTGGAACAGCAATTAAAAAATTAACAATTTGTTTTAAAAAAAAATGTTTATCTCAAAAACACCATGAGGCACTGCTAATGGAAGAGTTCCAATCCAAGAAGAGTCATGCTCTCAGTACAGATAATGCGGACCAGACAGTGATACTTGGCAATCTATGCCACACGGATAGATTGGACAAATAGCTGAAAAGGATACCTTGTGCCTACACCAGACTTCACGCCACTAAACTTTGTGTACATGGATACATAAAAGATGAAGTTTACTGTACAAATCCAGCAAAAGTTGTTGAAGGCAGCGATTAAACGAGAATACGTAAAAATTCCGAAAGAAATTATTCTTGATGTTGGCAATTCCATTTCTTCGCGTTTCCAACAGTGCCTGGACCGAATGGTCATCAGTTTTAAAACAGACATTGACAAGGAAAAATTATTCATGTCTGTAGAGTATTTTAAATTTTGAAAATGAACTGTGTCTTAATAAACATTGATGTTATAAAACCAAACTAGTTAGTTGAAACATCACGTTGTTAAGTGTTTTATTATTTTTATTTTTACTGAAAAAGAGACTGCCTTGGTCAGCATATGTATTGTTTTTTCTGGCATGGAAACAAGGCTTAATTGTGTTACCTCAGGCAGAGCTTCTACTCTCAGGATTTGTGGATGTTATTGTCCATTATTTCTCATGCAACAAATACCAGTGATAGGGCTGTCATGCGACAGTAGGTGTACTCTCGAACTTTGTCAAAACCATACACATAAAGTAAAACGTTCTGATAGAACGTAAAAAATCATGGGAGGCATCCATGTACATATTTTTCGTGTAGCTTCTGAATTATTCCATGTATAACACTTACAATAGTTTTTTGGGGGAGTCAAATTTTGGAAAGCTTGCATAAATATGGTACATTTTATTTTTTAAGCACAAAATGTGTTTATATTTGCAACTTCAAATGCATGAAAAATGTCTTCAGATCATGTCACTGCACACATTCATTTTTTTTTTTTTTTACAACAGTACACATTATTTGGTGTTGTGTTTGCTCTCTGTCTGTTGGGTTGAGATCAGGAGACTGTGTTGGTTATTTCATTTGTGTCGCCAAGATGCTCTCATCCACCTTCTGCCAGCCAGGAACCTACAGAATGTATTTTGTTGTTTGATACGTTGCAAGAAGAATGGGACGAGGTAATGAGGAACAAGCTTTACGCTGTCAAGCCCACCATTTGTGCACGGTGTTCCTCCCTCCCTTCAAGAAGAGGTCATTTTAACATGACTTCGAATTGGACACTTACGTCTCACCCATCGTCATTTGCTGTGTCATGTATGTAATGCTGTTTTAAGTGGTCGGCATATTCTTATTTCCTCAGACAAAGTTTAAATCTTCCCAACTGTTTATCGTCCATGTTGGGAGGAATGACAGTGTTTTAACAAATGTTTATCGCTTTTTGAGAAGAGCAGGCATCTTACACTGTTTGAGGCAGTTTTCACTCTTTACAACCTTGCACAATTTTGGTCTTTCTCAAGGGGCTCTTTAAACCCCATTTTTAAAGGGTTTTAGATAAGAGGATTTTCCCCCATGTAGTTTGAAAAATGCACCAAAAAAATTTAACTCGTCTGCAAAGTCAGCTGCAACTACTGAAAGATGAAGGTTATCATCCATACAAATTCAAACAGTTCAATCCGATAGGTCCATGTAACAGGCAAAATATGTTGGATGTTGTCATCAGTACAGTAATCCCATCTGTGGTTGAGTTTTGGGTAAATATGTTCGTGAAGGTTAGACCTCTCTCGTTCCAAGATAGTCATGAGAAGTACATAAGCACGGGTCATTGAGCAACATGGTGCAAATCTGAACTTCAAACTTCTTATTCACCATATTCTCGTTACCTTTGTTATGCACAGGCTAATAGAGACTGGACGTATAGTTTAAAGTGGGATCCAAACCACTATGTGCCTCCACTGGGTATCAAGTATGGGATGGGCCTCTCTGTTGCATTGTAATCAAGGGGTCCTGGGTTCGATACCTGGTGGAGCAACATAGTGGTTCAAATATTACTTTAAACCAGCCAACATTAACCTATTGGTGCATGAAGTGGGCTTAAAAACCCAGAAGTGAATGGTCATGACTGATAATTACGTAAAAGGTTGTTAAGTTTCACCATATCAAATCAATTTCTCCATTCTTAATTATATAATATTATTGTCAGTATTTCATTCACAATAAACTGGCAACAGTTTTACACAGTACAAATAATGTACAGGGTGGTAACAAATTATTGAGCACATTTCAAGGATGAATAAAATACTAAAAGTATTCATATTTAGTTTGTTATCTTCAATAGACTATGTTGAACAGTTTTGTTTACAACACACGTGATGGGAATTTACCCTGGCTTCTTGTAAAAGTGTCTCTTACTCGATTTACAATGTCTGCGGAGACTGATGTTCGACACTTCCTGTATCCTTAAATTGCTGATACCAATGTTTTACATGGTACCGAATATGTCTTTTGAACAGTTATTGCAGATTTGGTTTCGTGAAACCAAAGAACGCACATACCTCTCTCTTGAACAGTAGCCATCTTGGTACTGAGGTTTCCTACCTTGCTACCATGGTACCCAGTGGCGAAGATATAGTTGAAGTAATGCAAGCACTGCTTGCACTATTAAAATATTATTTAATGTACTTAATGTTGAGTGACTTATTTACTTTCTATTGCACTCTTATTTCGCAAAATTTTACGGCCGCAAACTCCCTCGGCAGCTCGTTGGCAAGCAGCAGCCTCTCTGCTTGCAGCCACTGCGCGAGAAATTAACTCTCCTGAAGTATCATATGGCGAAGGGTAGATGCTGGTGAAGGTACGGTCCCCAAACCACTTATTAAAGCTCTGCTTTTCAGAACTTTTCGGCTTCTCTCGAAAACAGCCAAGCCAAGCAGAAAGCGCACACTAATAGCAGAAAGCATATAAGTGTAAATATGACCTCGAAGATGAATATTTGCTTTATTATAAACACAGAATTATTTAGTTAAATGATTATAACTGTTCCATATTTCATGTAGACAAACTTTAAAGCATTACTTTAAATTTTCCCGATTTGTAAAAAGTGTCAATAATGTTGACGTTCAGGGATTAAGACAAATGTGGTGTCCCTGGCACTGCAGAGTGCTGGAATCTGCAGAACAGCTGGCTGTTGTCTGCCTCGCACCTCTCTCATCTCAAATTGCAATGCCACACCAGTGTTGACAACTACCAAATAATTTACACAATATTTATGCTGAGTTTCCATGCAAACAAATTCAATAAACTGATGTTTTTTCCCGATGAAACTTATGTAAAGGAAAACAATGAAACTATTTTTATTATTATGATATATTATTAAAAAAGAATTGGCGCATTTTCTTTCTGTTGTAATCACCTATTATTCCAAAGCTTAATTAATTTTAAGCTTCAAGTCAGTTCTTTTACTCTCCCTTGATCAATGATTTTTACAAGGTTGGTATCACTTTTCTGTTAGTTTCAGAGCTTTTTGGAACATTTTTCATTTGTGTGGGAAGAATGAGTGAAGTGAAGTTAGTGTTCTCTTTTGTTTGGTGTGTTGCAAATTTATCAAAACAAACATGGATATTTCAAATTGTGTACGGGAAGCTGTAAGTAATAGCAAGTATTTTATTATATCAATAATTTGAACTAAGAATCATGGCTGTTGAGAGAGGAGTTGGGGATATATTATTTTTAATAAATTGGGGCAGTATAATTTATTTACTCCCCCCGCCCTCCTTTTCCCTTTTTCGGAGTACTGCATTGCTTGCCTTCGTCTTAAGACCAAGCTTCGCCACTGACTGCACCTTGTATGTTTGGTCGATGTCAACACAAACACTTACTGCTGCTCTTGGTCATTTGCAACAAAAGAAAGGCTGCTTCAATATATATGAAGTGCTTGGGGAGTAAAAAAGTGGTAAGTGACCAAATGTAGGTTTCCAGATATTGAAAGTTGATGTTTCAAACAAAATCTGAGTTACAAGTTTAAATAAATTTCTAAACTACAGCAAATGTGATTCACTTGTATGTTTGTCATATTTCATCCTAATTATTTTTTTCTGTGGTGCCATATGTGATTTGTTTGAGGGTTGTTCAAGGAATTGTTGTAGTTACCATGCTTTACATGCAACGATATTATCAAAATGAGTGATGAGATACTGCTTTATTCAAGCTGACTTATGATGTCAGTTCACTAATATTTTGACATCAGACATTTTATTGCAACCGTAATTTGTAATACAAAAGTGAATGGCTTTAATAATTTTATTCAATAGGCTCATTCCATGTCAAATTAACCGAGGTCTGAACCTTGGCATCGCAGAAATTGATAATTTTTGGTGCAGTGGTAGTACCAGTAAAGTTGACAAAAACTACCAAATTTCAGATTTTTTCGGGTCGTAGTTTTTAAGTTCGACTTTCAAAAAAGCAAAAATCCCAAAATTTGACGACATATTGAAATCTTTAAACAGCTGTAGATCAAGAACTATTTGACCTAGAAAGCTCAAATTGGTGTCATTCTATTCTGCTTTTAATGAACTTTAATTTCAAATGCAACATGACTGTGGTATTTGAATTTTGTAATTTTTTTTGTATTGTAATGTGTGTGAAATTTGCTAAATTTTTTGACTTCCATGTTAACACCGCAACTATATGCTGAGTGGTTGATGTTGAAGTCTTCGTATTAGTCTATTTTATAATTTTTGGAGTACAAATAACATGAACATACCTAAAATTTATCACTTTTAATACCAGGTAAGCAAATTGAAAATGTATGACGGGAAGTCATTAAATAACAGGAATCTTATTCTAAACTTCATGGAGATTTATGCACAACGAAAATTTGTGTTTCGGCACTCAAAAAGGTTCCTTAGCAACACACCATAAAGGTGCCTTAACGATCAAGCAGTATGCATCTGCGCAGTAGCACGTACAATATGGTCGCTACACGGTTGACTTGCACCGTAGAAGAGCAACGAAGTGTTGTTATTTTTTTGTGGTCAAAGGAAGTGAAACATTCTTAAACCTACAGTAGAATGAAGGTTCAGTACGGTGACAAATGTTTTAAGTCAGGGGAGAGTGTATGAGTGGGTGGAAAGCCTGAAAACGAAATGTCAGTAATGAACACCGCAGCGGGAGGCCAGTTTGTGTGGCAACTGAGGCCATGAAGCAGCAGATCGATCAGCGAATCCATTAATTTAGTACACTCTCCCCGGACTTAAACAATTGTCTCCATACTGAACCTTCATTCTAATGTAGATTTCAGCATAGACTGCTCAGACCCTCTGATTAGGGAGGGGGGAGCCTTGATGAAAGTTCATTTGGTTAAAGAGAAATCTCATTTCATCTCACTGTATTATTGTATTGATTGGTGTGGAACAGGGACGTATATAGTGTGTGTCCTCACCCACTGAAAATCACTGTATTTGAAGAATACAAACTTCTTTGCTCCCCTCTTATATTCCCCCTGCTTTACATATGAACATGGTTTTACACAGCACACAAAACAACTGCATGTAATTATTTATTCATTTCCAACAGTGATGGCCGTTAGGGGGCAGTTTCTCCCTCACTTTTTGCACCTAAACTATAGCCTCTTAATGCCAAGCCTTGTCTACAAAGAAAAAGTGAACTGTCCTTGCTCGTCCCACTTTTGTCACACAATCGCTGGTACTGATTTCTTATGTAGGGGCAACTTATCTTGCAAACGCATAGGTAACAAAACTAAAAAAATAATAATACTTCAACATGCCAGAGCGATTCACAAACGCCCCTCTTGACACATGTCACTGAAATTTAGCTCTTATGGTTTAAAATAGTTATTTCGAATCAAGAACACACATTTGCAATTACCGTATTTGCTTACATATAAGATGCACTTTTTCCTTTAAAAATAGGTCTGAAAAACAGGGTGCATCTTACATGCAGATATTCAGTTTTTGGTTGCCTTTATTTCTGCAAATCTGTTCAGAATTGTACGATTTCTTCCTTGCTGTGTGCGAGAGCATTCTATAGTCACGTAGAGTTCAAGCGCGTGGATGCATACATGTCAGAGTAAAAAAAATGGCATTTATTTTTCTTCCGTTTATTACGTGAATAATTTTCGCCTTATTTAAGTAATATTGAACTCACGCATGTTTCAACATTGCTGAAGGAGAAAAGTGTGAGAAAAAAGTATTTCATGCTGAGTTAGGATATTGCCTTTCGGTTAACATTTCCTTGTGCATGATTGACTGCTGAAGTGGAGAGGTTGATTTCGAACACAAAGAAGATATTTCTGAAATCTCCCTCTCGAACCCGAAAATTTCAGGAAGTTACGCCTGAGCTTAGTTTTCCTCCGCAACCAGTCTTGACAAGATGGGGAACCTGGATATCAGCAGCTATATATTATGCTAACAACCTTGAAAAAATCAGTGAGGTGATCGATGCTCTTCCAGAAAATGAAGCGGCTTCAATTCGTGAAGTGAAAAACTCCTGTGCTATTCAGAACTGAAGAATGAACTGTCGTTTATCTTTGCACATTATGGTGCATTGCCAGAGACAATTACAATTATAGCATCCATGAAAATCTTGGAGGAATCTATGCAGCAGATGATGGAAGTGCCAGGAGAAAAGGGGTCAGCTGTTGTGGAAAAGTGCAAACGGGTAGTGAGTGCAAATGAGGACCTGAAACAATTGAAAACAATTTGTGATATTCTAAAACATGAAAATGCTGTTACCAAAATGAGTCCAGCTTCATTAGCTTGTTTTATGTATGCTCCAATAACTTCTGTCGAAGTAGAAAGATCATTTTCTATTATGAAAAACATTCTCTCTGACAGACGACTATCAATGAATGTTGAGAACTTAAAAAAACACCTTGTAGTTATGTGCAATCAAGATGGAGAAAATTGAAATGCTCTTCCCAATGTAGATTTTAACATGTTGCCAGAAATTATAGATAAAAGTAAGTGACTTTCAAATGTGCCTTTTTCAGTTTATTTTGCCTTTTTTCATTTTTAGTGCCTATTTTCCACATTATAAATGCCTTTTTGCCTGCCTATTTTAACGAAAATAAATGCCTGAACTTCCGGGCTCTAGTGATAACACTCCGCCATGGGGGCCGGCAGAAGGCATAACAGGCATGTCACTTGTAAATTGACAAGCGTACAAACAATAATGTCAGTGGCAGATTGTAACCATACATTCACAATTATCTCGCAAACGGTTCCTTTGAGACCCTATGTTTACTGAGACACTTTTGCTTCTACTATTGTGTACTTTTCACTGTTTCAGTTTTTGATATCACTTATGATACTCCTTGTATAACTTTTAAAATGAACATTAAAGATTTATGAAATAAATATTTGATAAAAGACTAAACAGTTCTGAATCATGTATACTATTCAGAGGATCATATCACATATTCCTCAAGTGCAATAAATTTTGACGTTGCATGTAAAGCAGCCTTAAATTTGCACACCCAATTGAAAATCAAACAAATTTCTATGTTTGTTTCTATACAGGTATTCATATTAGTAGACAGAAAGTATATGCTTCTCGACTAGATCGCAATTCATATCCAGGTACAAGAGTAAAATTTATTTCGAAACTGCCATCATTAGCACTGCTGCATGTAAAGAATGGTATTTACAGTAGATACCACATTTTACATGAAATGGAATATTTGTTGCCATGCTCAGTTTTACTCGCATCTGCATCGGTAACCTCTTCATTCTCATTCTTTTTCGATGGTACATATTCCTCATGACTTAAATACTCGGGAACTTTCTGAGACATGTTGCATCTCAGTAACTGCTGTTTTGCCACCATCTTTGCTACTTACCATACTTTACACAAAACAACTGGTAGATACCATGACTACCAACATGTCTAGCTCTGTCATATGTTGACGAAACGAAACACTATGAGTACCCATTTATGATAGACTACACTATTGTGGCCGCACAGGCTAGCTCTTTCCCCCCTGGGCCGCTTGGTTGAAGCCGAACAATAGGCGGTTGGGGACCAAGCCATCCAGGGTTCGATGCCCGGCTGTATATGCACGGTGCACATAAACAAATAAAAAATATTATTGAGATTGGGGAAAAGGATGGGGTTGCATATGAAATTATAGCGATTTGATTCATGGACTGTGATATGTGAATATGTATTATGTTCAGAATCTCTACATGATATGAGAATTGCAAGTCCACACCATAATTTTGTTTCCGGTCACACTTACTGTCCACTGATGTCTATTGTCTGCCGTTAGGTAACATGGTTGTCCCGAGTGTCCGTGGTGTCAATCACTCTGCGGCATAGAACTCGGACCGAATTATTATTCTTCCACTGGCAACGTTACACCAGCGGTTGCTTCCTGAGGTGTCGAACGCACTGCCCTTGGACGATGTAGGGACACACTTTCTTCTCACCAAAGTTCTGTACACTGACATTTACATGCATACTTTTATATGCAAAAGTTATATGTCTCATTCGTAGCGAAAACTGTCCCGTTCATCTTAAAAGAAGTGTTAAATGCTATGCTCTGAGCATTGACGGACACTGACTTCTAGACACAGAATGTTCAGTATAACCCTTTTAACACGGACTCTCGGCGCAACCTCTTGACAAAGACTTTCAGGTATGATCTCTAGACACACACTTGTCACCTGAATTCTCAACACCGACTCTTCTGTAGCTTATAGACGCACACTGAACCACCAAAATTCATTGTTGGGTTAGTTTTTTTGTCCATGTCCAGTTTCTATTGGCTGACGTGGAGGAGGGAGTTGGTTGCAGGGAAGAATGGAAATGTTTCACGTTGGGGAGACAAAGGAGCTTCTGGGAGAGAAAGCGTAAATATAGCCTTTGCCTTTTGGGGGCAAGGCAAATGACCTTTGCTTGGCTTCTCTGAAACTGACGGGGATTTGGAGACGTACTGAATATTTGATAATAATAATAATAATAAATGTAGAAGAAAAATTATATATGTATATATTGATAATAGTGTGCACGTATGGAAATACGGGTACACTATGCACTGTGTTACTCAACAATGACCAAAATGTCACTTAACATGTTTTACTCCCAAGCCCTTCCTATCAAGATGCACTCAATAATTTATAACCACCCTATATAATGACACTGTGTGATTATCACATTCCAAATGATAAACAATTTCAGTTTCCAGGTTCAAACTTCCTGTGTAAGTGACCCTTCGTCAGTTTGTATTCACAATTGAGATTAGAATTGCAAAAAAAAAAAAAGTCAGTGTTTTTGAATAGGTATTCTTTTCCTCTATAAAAAGCTGTTGCTTTTTTTTTGGGGGGGGGGGCTGGAAATGTTGTCCTTTTTATCAACTATGGCTAACTTATTTCACTTGCAGTGTCAATTGAGAGTTTAGAGGTTCATAATGATATATTTTGCAACCAGATAGCATGGTGTAGCAGCCAAGAGACAGATATTTCCATTACTTTGAGTTACTAATTTGTGTTTGCCTTGTGTGTGTGAGCCTATCAATAGCATAGTGGTTTGTATTAATTTTAAAACTGAAGGTTCAGTCCTGATTACCTAACAGCATAAAATGGACTTAACACAAACTTTCACGAACTTCAATATCAAAGTATTAGGTGTTTCAAGACTATTAAAACATCGCTGTTCTTAATATATATGCAGAAGTACACCTATTACATGAATGTGTGTGTACCCCATTTAATACTTAAGATCAGTATGCTACTACAAGATTAACGTTTAATTTAGCCTGTAGAGTCCAAAGCTACTTATTTGATTATAGGAATTGTAGCTTTCCTGACGACCTGATTCGAACAAGTGTTCTTTGCTTACCAGCCAGGTTAAGTCGATGTTGGCTTCTAACGTTTCAAGTGCATACATTGCTCTCATCAACAGGGAATACTTATTTGATTACTGTTGTTGGGAAAATGAAGACTTGTTCATTGAATATTTAATTTGCACACCCAGTCACATGCTGTGAATGAAACTGCAGAAGATGCTCTAAGACATAGTAATATTCCATGGACACCAGAGGTCCCGGGTTCAAATCCCAGCCTTGGCATGGGTGTTCTTTGTGTCCCTTCATCAATATCTTCACTCTTCATCTTTGCGATTAGCCAAAAGTGGCAGAAATGAGAAGAAGTAAAATAAACTAAATCAGTCAGTCAATATCCCATGGATAAATTACTGCCTTTGGCCTGGTCCCATGTGTGTGTAATGCCTTCGTGAATAGATTAGGTTTGTTAGGATTAGTCCTCTTAGCATAAACACACTGCAATTTTTGGAGGCTTCACCAAGAAGGTATTATTTCAGGGTGGCTATTTGCTGGAAATTCCAGGAATTCTGTGTGAATTTTTCTTCGTAGACATGAAAAATTGCAACTCTTATTAATCCATACTTGTAAATGCCCTGAGGCAAGTTTTTCACAGTTTAGCTTTTATTTTTAGAGGAAGGAAAAGAAAAGAGAGCTGCATGGAAAATAAATCAAAATTCTCTCAATCTGTTTGCAGAACAATTTATCTGACAGAGTATTGCAAGATATCTTGAAGTTCATTAGGTAAATTTGACTTTGTTTACTGTAGAAGAATTTCAATGTTTCGTAGATTAACATATCCCGTAACATTTACGACTTGTGTTTGCATTTTGGTCTGAGTATGTGAAATGGCAAATGTGAACTCTGCATTGTAAATAATTAAATATTACACACACACACACACACACACACACACACCTTTTAATTGAATTGAATTATATAATTTCTTGATACATTGGAATCACACTGATCCTTTATATTGTTAAATATGTGTGGGTGATGAGAGATTGTAATACGTAAGGTTGAAATAGAGAGGACATTTGGTTGTATCCTTGGAAACCGGGAAACCACCATTTGTTGTCCACATCTGGACCACAAACTACTAACTTCCACCCACCCTCCCCTTTCCCTTCCTGATGACCCTCGTGGCATCCACTATTGTCATTTTGAGAGTTGAAAGTCTCAACAGTGAACATTTTTTCATTGGTGAACAGAATTCTATCAGCAACACTTCCATCATGGAAGCTAAACACAAATGTCCATTCTTGCCTGGGGAAGTTGGTTCCTCACTTGGTGTTCAGTCAACATCTTTTGAAGTTGAGTAGTTATGGTAAGACTGGGTCTCCCCAGTGGAGGCAAGTGATTCAGATCCCATTTTAAATTGCAAGTCCAGTCCCAATTAGCCTATCTAACCAGAAGTAGACTTAAAACAAAATTGTAATGGACTTTTTCTTTTGCCATTTGTGGCCACTCTATTTCAGTTTTTTTGAGGCAGTGTTTCTCAAACGACCCCCCCCTTTTTTTTTGTGAAGTCTAGTCATAATCGAAGTATTACTCTGTGATTGTGCCATAATTCACTTAGTAATATTTAGGGCTATGCCGATACTGTTACTAAAATTTGTTCAAAGTATTGATCAATAATGGTGTGTACATATTCTTATGTGATTGTGTGTGTCAAGAAATATGTTTTAGAATATTCAAGAATTGCATCAGAATATTATAATAGATATTATGTAATCAAAAAATCTTTTTATTTTGCACAAAAAAGTGTAAAGTTTGAATTTTTAATAATTTCTAGGATAATGGGGCTCTGCAAAATGCGGAGAAAGTATTGGCTGATACCGATACATGAGCATTGGCTCAGCCCTAGTAATATTTAATTTTAAGGGTGCATTTTAATTCATGTGAGAAGCAGAGGGATGTAACTTCAGTTTCTCAAAATTACAGAAGATAAGACATATTCCTAAGAATACATTATTTTCTAACTCCAAATAGAGCTCTCCATAAGCAATATGTTAAACAAAACAGAAAACCTCATATTTGGAGTTACATTCCTCTGTTCTAAGTTTTACCTGAAAGGTTTTTTTTTCTTTATAATTTTCTGCTCTCATTAAGTCTGAACTATTTTCCAGGCCTTGTAAGGACCACCACCGATGAACTTCGAATAACATGGGGCAAGGTTCTCATCCATTATACTGCAATCATCATCTCCAATAGAAGTCCAGGAAATGGAGCTTCTCCCACCAACAACCAGATGCCATCTGCCTGCAAGTGGAGGAGGTCGCAGAGCAAGAAGAATTCAAAGTGAAACAAGACCTGAAATAACCTCGTAGAATATGAAATATGTAGACTTGTTGGTTACTTCCATTACACCTTGACATTCAGACATTGTAAAAGTGCAAGTTTTCCCTCTGAGGGTGGAATTTTTGTAAACCTTGTGTTTTGCAGTTTCCTGTAATAAGGTGAGATTTTTTTTGTATGATCTTTTTTCCGGCATAGTGCTACATTTGAAAGAGTTGAAGTCCCATTTTGGCAGTGATTGAGTCTGTTGGTACATTCAAAGGAAATGTTTGGGATTGCATTCTGAACATTTCCTTTTGATGTACCAACCAATTCAATCATTGCCAACATTGGACTCTTTCAAATGTAGCCCTTTGTTGGGAAAGGAAGCTTTTATCTTGTTAAATACGTAATAAAAGTTTACCCCACCCTACTGGAGACTCTTCTTATCAACATTTGGCCTAGTGTGTTTAGGTGGGGGAAGGTTAAAAATTTTCTTAAATTGGACTTAGGGTGATTTTTTAAGCATATTTTGGCCAAAAATGGACCAAAATTTGTGAAAAATATGCTGAAATCAGGACATTTTGTATTATATAAGTCCAAAAATTTGATTTTTTTCTATGCAAGTTCAAGAATTTTACAAATTTTTAATAAACACTACATTTTTAAATTTATTTTTGTATCTCAAAACCAAATATAATTCAAATTTCATATTTTCAATATATTTTATTAGTTCTAAAAATGGATACAATAGAGCATACCAATGGTCTTCCTCCCAACCAGAAGCACTGGCTGAGCAACTGTTGCTAGCAAGTTTCAATTAGAAAATATTTCTGGATTTCTTTCTTCACTTGGAAACTTGTTCTTCGAAAATTCAGTTCTCCTACCAGGAGGTGGTTTCACCTGAAATAAAAAAAAAAAAAATGATCAGCAGCTAGAAATTAAATATATTGCAACAAATTAAAAAAACATATATATCCAGATTGTTACTTTGGGATGTCAATTGTATGAACAAATAATATGAAATAAATTGAAATTTACGTAAGTTCAGTGTACTCTATTTTATGCTTTACAAGGGACCAAGCTAAGACAAACTTATAATGTGGAAAGTAAAATGGAGGAAAATTTAATAACATTTTGGTATGTTGAGACCAAGATTAAATGTATAATGCAGAAAAATTTACGATTGGGGGTTACACTACTAAAAACCAAATGACTACTTTCCAAAAATTAACTGACCACTCTGAAGTATTTCCAATTCAAGATATCTTTGTTGATGCTCAAGAGCTATATTGCCACACTTTGATACAGGTCTCTTTAGTAGACAAGTACATTCTTGCTTATTATATGAGGAACAATGTTATAGTTTTGGTCTTCATATTTGTTTTATATTTGTAAAGAATATTTTCTTCTGTCGAGATTGGATTTTGTCAAACTTTAGTGAGGTTGAAAACACTGCAAATGATCTACCTAGATAATTCCCTATGAAGTATGAGCACAGAGGAATAATTACAAATAGTTTAGACCAGTGATTCTCAAACTTTTCCCTCACTGTACCCTTTAGTTGTAACTACAATTCTAATGTGCCCCCCTCCCCATCCCATAGATTTTATCAGAATAGTGCATTTTGGGGAATTTTTGATATGTTGAAGGCATGTATATGGAGTAGAGCAAAATGGCATTCAGGCTGTATGTGGAAAGATGGTAAACAACTAAACAATAGAATCCTATGTTTACAATCTTCTATGATTAATTACAAATAAAAATGTGAACACATGTATGCTAAGAAGTATATATAAACATTAATTTTCATATATTTTTCCCTAGTTGTTGGAAAAAAAAAGTTAAGAACAAAACTAAGTTTGTAAAATTGTCAAGCACAATTTTGATCTTTTTATTGTAAATCCTCAGAGTTTTTAATGAAAAGGATGTGCCTGACAAAGTTCCTTTATGTCTTGTTGGGCACTTGAAACTTTCCAGTGAAGATTCGGCTCCAAATTTAGTCTTTCTTTCATCATGGATGAAAAAACCACTCTCCGAGCTGATAGCGTACCCCCTTCAATTAGTTCATGTGCCCCTGGGGATACACGTACCACAGTTTGAGAACCACTGGTTTAGACAAAGTACAGGTATATTTAACAATACCTTATGAACTACTGTGGAAGATGTGATGACATGGAAAGTGTTAACTTGCACAATCATACACCCATTCAAGACTTGATCTCGCAGTGCAGTTGGTAAAATGCTACAGTTTGAGCTTTTAGTATTATTTATATTAATTATTTTCTTTATTAGATGTTTGTGTTTCATTTTTCAACATTTTTTCCACATGGGTTCAAATCCAAATAGAAATATTTCAGAATGGTCAGTTAACTTTTGGAGAAGTGTACAAAGGCAAGGAAGATACTGTATATTCAAACCTTATTTGATAACATTGAAAATAATTGTTCAACAAAACATGTTAAAGCATTTCCTTAAAAGCAAGAAAAAGCTTCCCTCTGGAGTCAAAAGATGTCAACACAATACATAATTATAAACTTCTCCTCTGTCCACTTTTTTTTTCCCCAGAAAGTTGCTGAACAGGACATGTCAATGAGCACAACTGTCTTGAGAATGAAAAGTTGGTCAGTGTGCGAGAAAAAAAAAATATTATGCGACATGTTTTGATTGAACCACATATAGTCATTCAGAAAGAATGGTGCATATGTGAAGCTGAGATTGATACGTGAATTTAGATACTACAACCTTCATGATATGAACTGACAGAACAACTCTAAAATTTTTACATGCACATTGTAAGTATTCCACATGACAGCTGTTGGCCTTCTCCTGTTTTGATGTTGCCATTGTACACTTCTCCAAATGTTACCTGACAGAAGAAATCTTTCAGGGCGAAGTTCAGAAATCGTTAACGTGGCAACATAGCTCTAGCACACCAGCAGAGAGTAGACAACTTTACTACATGTCCCTTTACTAGACAAGAAAAACTGTGGTAAAAGATTTACATGCTTGGTTATAACAAAGCAGAAACTATATTCGCCCAACATATTAATAGATAACAAAATGGAAAATTTAAGTATGACGAATAATTTAATTTCAGAGAATACTTGCAATTTGGATTGATTGAATTGTTGTTTTAAGTCCACTTTATGCACAGTAAGGCTAATCGGGACTGGACCTACAGTTTTAAAGTGGAATCCGAAACACTATGTGCCTCTACCGGGTATCGAACCCGGGGGACCCCTTGATTACAAGGCGATGACGCTACCGAACATGAAGGGTCAAATTATGAATTTTTATCCAAATTGGATATAAGAATGCCTTGCAAAGTACTGTGCAAAAGTTAATAATTCTCATAATTTGAAGCGAAAATGTGTTTGTCACATAGAAAAGTGGTAGACAGTGCAGTCATCAGACGTTTCAAGACATTTGCTACCAGTATCATTGTAGAGTATTTGGTAAAGTACTCCTGCCGCGGTGGCTCAGTCGGTAACGCGTCTGACTACCATGCTGAAGGTCCCGGGTTCGATCCCCGGCCGGTTCAAATCCGGGAACTTTTCTAACGTTGGAAGCGGCACCCACCCAGCGTCGAATAACATGGGTACCTGGGGGGTAAAGGTGGTCAGGGGTGTGATGCTGATCACATCACCCCCACTCACGACCGGATCAAGGAAGTGTGGGGCGTTACCCCCACACCCCCTATACGCCTTCATGGCGTGGTGCTAAGCATAGGGGAGCACTTTACCTTTTTACCTTTACTCCTGCCAGAGCTCTTTTTCCCTTTGAAGTAAGGGTCGCGGGTTCAAATCCAAAACTCGCCAGTTTTTTTTTTGTAAGTAGGGCATTGAGATACATTGAGTATGGAGTTCCGTAATTAAGTTGAATAATTTTGTTTCAGAATGTTCACAATAATTAATTTGGTGTAGAATTCGACAAATGTTTCCATCTGCTCAACATATTTGTTTTTTTTTTCTGGCACTAAGATATACAATTCAGAGATGAGATTTATTTGGAAGCCCTAAGTTTCCACTCAATCTAGGCATGTTAGGTGCGAATAGTCTGAAATAATTTTGAAACTAATTTACATAATTTATCCTTGATTGTTTTTACCATTCACTTTAAGTAATTATTTTTATTATATTCTTGAAAAAGGCAATAGGAACTTTCATCAATTTGGATCAAAAAATACCTAAGTTGTTGTTATAATCAATCAGAAAGTATTTAGTGGTCAAACAAGGAATGTTATGGCTACAGCTCAGAAGTTGTAGAAGAGTCATCTTTTCTTCTGAGCCTTCAAAACAAGACCGAAATCGACAAAATATCCGTTGTGGTTTGACAATGAAGTTCTCCTGGTGCTAAAGAACAAAAAGGAAGCCTGGAACCTGTGGAAACAAAGCCCCAATGTGCATACACACCAAACGTTCTGTAGTATTAGACGTCACTCCAAGTATTTACTTAAGAAAAAATATAAGGACTACGTAGACAACGTAACAGCACAGTGCCTTACCAACCCAAAGAAATTCTTTACTTTGTTAAATTCAAGAAAGCAAAAACCACGCGTCCCCATGGAAATCAAGTACAAATCGGAATCAGCCTGTGGAGATAAAAGAGTGCACTTATTCAACAGTTTCTTTCACGAAAACTTCACCTCGCATGCTTCAACCAACCCACTTCCCGACGTGCAGTCGGTCTGTTCACACTCTCTATCAACTATCAAAACCTCTTCTCATGAAGTTAAATCTCTCCTTGCCTCATTACCCATACACCGCTCTTTAGGACCAGATGAAATTCCCACAATTTTCCTCCGTAACACTGCCGACTTCTTGGCTCATCCTCTCTCTCTCTTGCTAAATAGGTGCTTCTCTGAAGGCGTGTTTCCTCAGATGTTCAAGAAAGCCAACGTTGTACCCATTCACAAATCTGGAGACAAAAATAGTGCTACATCATACAGACCAATATCACTCCTGTCACCTCTGTCTATAATCTGTGAAAAAATCATTAAGGACAGATTATTCAGATTTACATCTCCGCATATCAGTACTGCCCAACACGGGTTTCTTCCAGGTAGCTCTTGCTTGACTAATCTTTCAGTTCTCCTTTCACATGCCACTAGGGCTATTTCCAAAAATTCCCAGCTAGATGTGATATACTTGGATATTTCAAAAGCCTTTGACAAAATAAACCATGCTCTTCTTATTCACAAATTACGAACTAGATTTAACATACATGGCAAATTTCTCTCCTTAATCCAGGATTATTTACACTCACGGACACAGCGTGTCACCCTTTCAGGCGCCTCTTCTGATTTTCTTCCTGTCCTGTCTGGGGTACCACAAGGGAGCGTATTGGGCCCTCTCTTGTTCATCCTATACATGGACGATCTCCCTCAAAGACTTTCCTCATTTCCTGTCAATTTACTCATGTTTGCTGACGACTGTAAACTTTTCAAAGAAATCTCAACCACGCAAGATGCTGTGATTCTCCAGAATGCTCTTTCCGAACTTGTCACATGGTGTAACCAGTGGAATCTACAACTTAACCCACAGAAATGTTCCTCCCTCACAGTCTCTTTAAAAAAGAAAAAAATACATTCTCATTATGTTCTTGAAAACAATTATATTACTACAGTTGCGGCCCAAAAAGATCTAGGTGTTATCATAGATGAAAAGCTGAACTTTAAGGAACACATCGCAGCTACAACTAAAAGTGCAATGCGCCTCTTAGGCCTCCTGTACAGATTCACTGAAATTGATACTCCAACTTCTCTTAGCCTGTTTTTCAAGTCATTCATTTCTCCGATTCTCGAATACTGTTCTCCAGTCTGGGCCATGGCTTCCAATACAAATCTTTCTAGCATGGATTCCGTCCTCAGCTTCTTTACCGCCATTGTTCGTCATAGAATTCCTTCTTTGCGGCATCTTCAGAAACCTGACATCCTGACTACTTTGAACATTCAGTTACTGCAGACCCGACGCGATATGGCCGATATGAATTTTTTCTATAAAATCATCAATGGGAAATTAAGATCTGAATCTCTTCTTACAGAATTCAACTTCAGAGTTCCCTCTCGATCGACCCGAAACACTGAATTGTTCCACACCTCCACAGCTAGGCTTTCCCTTATACAGCGCGCTCTATTCCACAGGCTGCCCCAGTTCTACAATAATTTACCCACAAACATAGACATTTTTGCCCCTGAAAGCATTTTCCGATCTTCCCTAAAAATGAATATGTAAATCTTTGTTTCCATGTTTATGCCTTATGCTTATATTTAACTTTTCTTGTTTTTACCTTAAACCACCTTGACTTGTTCTTGTTATTTGTTATAGTTTTCAGTGTAAAATGGCCTTAAAAGTGCTGTATCTGAAACTTTGAATAAATAAATAAATAAATAAATAATTATAAACCTGATAACAGTCAGTGTTTTCCGGTTCTAGATGAAGGGAAACTATTTTGCATTTATTTTTGCATGTCACTTTTTTTTAGGTGATTTTCAGTATTTTTTGCTTTTTGTTGCATTTTCCTTCATTACTAAGGCTTATTTTTCTCCTCCCTCGTTGTTTCGTGAATTTTAAATGCATTTGCTAGCATAACTTACACATTTAAATTTCTTGACATGGCCCTTATAGCAAGTTCACCCAATGGAAATCACAATTATTATTTTTAATGCACTAAATAATTAATTGTTGTAAATTAATTTTTCCTACAGTAAACTAAAATTTATTTGTGTGAAGCCTACTCTACTATGAGGTTTCCTTGCGGGCCTCTATTATCACTTTCATCTGTGCTTTTTATAGTAAAATAAGCACAATATTTAAAAAAATATATAATCTTATGTACACGAAACACAACTGTATTTTAAAATGCTAGCTGTCTACTGTATCATGGAAGGTCCATTCTGAAAGGAAGTAAATTACTTATTTAAAAAATAATGTTGCAGTGTATTTTATGTAACCTTGGAAGTAAAAATAAATTAAACTAAATTAGCACTTAACTGCTTATATCTATTTGCTTCAGTAGTTTAATAGATTAAACCACCAAAGACCAGGTTTTTTCGAATTATTCAACAAAACTCTTTTAATTTATTGAAAAATCAATCTTTCATTTTCAGAGCAGAAAGTATTTTAGTTATTTTTTTAATAATTTTAAGGTATTCTACAATTCATTTATAGATCATCAACTTCCAAGCCCTAGTGATGAATACACTACGCTTCCTGTCTGGTTTCTGCATCTGCCACGTGGTATCCGATTGTCTGCTGTAGTTAAGATGGCTGTCTGGAAATTAAGGTTTACAAATCTTGGCTGAAATCAACGTTATTGCCAGGAATCTGAACAAATATTTAGTCACACGCATTTTGCCTTCTGAAAAAGTTTCTGCTGTGGTTGGGAATCGATCTTACGACCCCCATCACACAAGTCGAACATGCTACCACTGCACCACACATGCCAGTAGTACTCAACATATAGTTTGAAAAATGACAGTCCACTGCGTAGGTCTTTTAATTTAACACCATCTCGTAACCGTACTTCTCAAATGATGGAAAATAAAATTGTAAATACCCAGCTGGGATAGTGAGGTGTCTTTCTCCCTCCCTCTCAATCAATCAATATATATTTTGTATGTAAAATTTAACTTTTCCTACTTTGAGATCGGAAAGGCTGGTGTTTGGTGCCTCATCTATCTCCAACATTTCTCAGTACTTCGAACTTCTGAACACACTACTTGTACATCCATGAGTAATTCTCCGCACGTTTCACATAACAGTCAATACAAATATGAGATTTTGTTAAACTAAAAGACCTTTGGATTTTGAGTAAGGTAAGGTAAAGTTCCCTGTGCATGTAGCACCATGCCATGAAGGCACATTTGGGGGATGGGGGGGGGGGGGTTAGGACCCCACACATTCTCGATCTTTGACATTTTGGAGGTAATGTGATCAGCACCATGCTCCGGCTGCCTTTACTCAGAGGGACCCATTGATTTGAGGCCGAATGGCCCTAGAGTCACTTTATGCGGGGACAACCACCGGCAAAATTCCAACCTTAGTTCAACTAACCTGGGAATTGAACCTGGGTCAGATGCCCTACAACATGCCAGGACCAAGGAAAATTTAAAATTATTTTTGAAGATCAAGAGTTTGTCAATACTGAAGAGAGGAAGGAACAAGTATTATCAATATAAAAATTAGACCTCCCTACATGGTACCGGACTGAAAACAGGTTGAGAATCACTGTTCTACATGGTACGTTATACTGAAAAAATTAACACTCTACCTGATTCTCTTTCCTAAGGGGAAGGATGTATGCTCTGGTGCAGTTGTTCATTTATTGGAATTTCATTTCTTCTGTTGTCAAACGTATTTAATACAACAGATGAACACAGATGATTGAAATGATTTTCATGCATTGCAATATTCAGAAACCAGACAGGAACTATAGCTTAGTTATCACATTCCTTGTGCGAGAAAGAAAGAAAATAAATATGTTGCGCAGATGGAAACATTCGTGAAATTCTACACCGAATTAATTATTGTGAACATTCTGAAACAAAATTATTCAACTTAATTACTAAACTCCCCACTCAATATCTTTCAATCCCATACTTACACACACACACACACACAAAAAACAACTTTGCAGAGTTTTGGATTTGAACCCACGATCCTTAATTCCAAGGAAAAAAAAGACTGACGCAAGTACTTTACCAAATACTCTAAAATGTCACTGGTAGGAAATGTCTTGAAACGTCCGATGACTATCTACCACTTTTCCATGTGACAAACACATTTTCTCTGCAAATTATGAGAATTATTAACTTTTGCTCATTGCATAGTACTTTGCAAGGCATACTTATATCAAATTTGGATAAACAATTCATAATTATGACCCTTTGTATTCAAACTTGACAGTGATTTCCTCCAGGTGGACCACTAATGAGTGCAGTAATACCAACCTCACAACAGTTTCTCTGATTCCAAATTTAACATGCCGAATCGCAAGTATTCTGTGAAATTAAATTATTCGTCATATATAAGTTTTCCATTTTGATCTCTATTAATATGTTGGTCGAATAGAGTTTCTGACTTTATGTTATAACCAAGCATAATTAAAGGATCTAGTAAAGGAACCTGTAGTAAAGTTTTCTACTCTCTGCTGGTGCGCAAGAGCTATGTTACCACGTTAACGTTTTCTGAACTTAGAAGAAATCTTTCAGGGTGGTCAAATAACATTTGGAGAAATGCACATACAGTGTCACGAGCTTTTGAACATGTACACACAGAGACAAGAATGTGAGGCCTTTATTCATTTTGGTCTGTGAATGCTGGGTAGGTTATCATTTTTGCCAATCTCGCTGCAGGCTTTTCTTTTTGCACCAATCTTTATGAATAACCCTATATTTTCACTTTTCTTGTTTCACATTGATTTTCTGTATCCTTAGATCAGTTAATAAGGGTACACTCGCAACAAGTACCAATAAACATGTAGGCCAAGACTCAAACCTGGAACCTTTGGTGCAATATGAAGATGTGAAATTCAGGAAAAGTTTAAGAATGCGAGTTTCTTTTCTTACTCTAGATGACTGAATTGAGAACAGCGACTGAAAGTTTAACGACCTCTGTACCTAAATTGAATGGCACCATATTGGCATTTCTCATCAATAACCAATGCAAATTTACAAACAGCAATAAGACTTCAAGATTAACAGCAAAACAATACTGAAATCAACTAGAGACCAGAATGAAGGATTGCCAGAAGTAAGGTGTAAAACAATTGGGGTGTCAAAAAAGTAAATCGACAGAAACCGGAAACGACAATGAATCATATCCAGTTTCTGAGATAGCAAAATAATAGTGTACAATCTATAGGAAAAAAGTGCCCGGAAAGTTCTATACCTGTACATAATCTGTACAGGTTTTTTTAAAAAAAAGTCTATGCACAATTTCCTATACTCCTAAACAGTGGCGTACGCAGGATTTCATCAAGGGGGGTGTTATTTCTAAAACTTTTTTCCACATTCACATTACCATTGTTTTATTATACTTTAATTAAATAATAATAATCACAATTAATTAATAATACTTATAATTAATTATCTAAATTAATACTAATAATACTACTAATACCATAGATCTACATAAATATAGTATTTATGAAAACATTAGAACGAAATTACTTTCTAGTCATTCGAATTTTATCAAATCCTGGGAGCATTTTTTTGTTTCTTTGTTACGAAATAATTGTCTGGTCAACGAGGTGAGACATTTCAAGGGTGAAGAAGATCCATAAATACAAGAAATATATTAAAATAACTTAAAATAATCAAAGTATGGAACTCATCCAAGGAGCTGCAGTAATCTGGTCGGTAGAGCGTCTGACAAGTGACAATCACGCGGGAGATCCGGATTCGATTCCCGAAATTGGTTGAAATTGTTCCGGCTTCTTCCCCGCATAAATGTCCCCGATAATTCACATCTGGATTGTCTCCCTGTTCTTGCCAATAAAACATTTTACAATAGTTAAGCTTATTGTTGTTTGAATAATTGTCTAGTCAACAAGGTGACACATTTTTAAGAGATACATTCAAACTTGCTGCGGTAAACAATACAATGGGAAGGCGAATTGGTGACTGTATTCTTGTCCGCCTAGCCTTTGTCTATACATTAGCCTCTTACAACGTACCAACAACTTTATTTAGTTAATTCTCATTGTTCACACAAAAAAAATGCATGTTCGTTGAACACTGGCGTACGAAGAGGGGTGGCCGATGGTGTTCCAGCCCCTACCGAAATTTTGAGAAAATCAGCATTTTCAAATAAATATCCGTTAAGAACTTTAAAAAATCAAAATGTGTAAATGCGAAACCTCTTTTAAAGTGAATCCCGATTACCATTTTTGTCTTTGAATACAATTTTAATAGATTGAAAAGCTCCAAAAATACGAAATATTTTATTATGCATCCTGCCCTCCAAAACGAAGCCATGTGCTATCCACATTTACAATTCCAGCGCCTCCCGAAAAAAAAATTATGCGTACGGCAGTGTATTGAACATTGTTGCAACTGAGATACAAAGCAACCTTTTTTCTCTTTGAAATCAGTTACCCTAACCTAACCTCATAAACTCGTGATTATTTTCAAGGCATCACTCTAAAAGACGCCTGAGTGTGGAATGCTGTGCTTTTCTCCATGCTGCATGGAAATAATAATTCAAATTATTATTATTATTATTAGTAGTAGTAGTAGTAGAAGTAGTAATAGTAATATTATTGTCCCAGATCTTTGACTGTGAAAAATTGGCCATTTCATTTTTTTCCACAGCATTTTTCATAATATTTCACAAGCTCAAGGGGGGGGGTTTAAACCCCGTAACCCCTCCCTTGCGTACGCCACTGCTCCTAAATAATCTGTAAAGGTAGTTTTAAAAAACATCAAAGCACAACTTCTTTTGCGAGAGTAGCATGAATGTGATCTTGATCACCTGTGATAAGTGTGAAATTATGGCAGGTTGAATATAACCCCTTCCTTCCCCCTTTTGTGAAATTTAATAACCAGGGAACGGATTTATAAGTAAATACATATATTCATACACTGCTAAAATCAAAGTTTTTGTGTATTATCTTTGTGATTCTTGGTATGTAAGCTCCAAAAATGCTCTTTTTATTACCCATATTTTTACATATAATGTCCATATAAATCTGTGTTTAGGGCTGATTCGGCATTTAAAAGAAATTTTAAGCCTAATATATTTTATTGAGTTATGTGAGCCACTTGCTTATTGACAATTGTAAGTCCATATTTAATTCCATATCTTAGACCTTTTTAGTACATATAAATCCGTTCCCTGTTAATAACATGTATACAGAACTATAAAACGTTGCATTATAATCCTGTGTGTGAAGCACACAAAATGATAGTTTAAAAACATTTCTAGCCAAAGTGCACTGATGTTAAATATTTGTGCACCCTGATATATTTTAATTCACATCTTGAATATTGAACTGAATATATCTGTTGAATTGAAAAAAAAAAAAGTAAGAAAGGAGAGTTGCATTATGTGATCCCATAACCCATTATTCAAATATTATCATCTTGAAATGAAATTTATCCAATGTACATGACCTTAAATACCTGTTAGTTTAGTCAGTTTTAAACAAATATTCTGCTTTCATGGAGCATTAGGCAGCCCATTATTTTATGCAGTGCATGAAAAAAATAGGATAGTTTAGTTTTCACTAATGTATACAAGATAAAAATTACTTAGGAGAATACGAAATACATTATAGATCTTTAAGCTACATCAAGTTCAACACAGCTCACTTGATATCGTAATGACACATTTTCCTTCACATTATTTTTTGATTCTTATTACTTTGCTTTTTGGTAATGTATTTGCTTTGTAATCAAGGGATTCTGGATTTGATGCCTGGTCGGTGGTTCAGATTACACATTAAACTAGATTCAGTCCTGATTAGGCTATTTGAGCACAAAGTGGACTTAAAACTCAAAACCTCTCGACAGAAAAAACTTTGACAAACACTAACACTGAAGTGAAGGGTGATCAAGCTCATGAACAACTCTAACCTTGAAACATTTATACTGCATGGGCGTACGAGTAAAGGTGTAGCCAAAATGTGTGACCTAAGAAAGTGATTACTCAAAGCAGTGCACAGGAGACATTGCATCATATGTTTTCGTGAGAGGAGTGACAGCGATGTTGGATCCAACAAATCTGAAGATGTAGAAGAGGCATAACTTTTAAAAAAACCCTCAGAAGTACAATACTTTAATAACATACTGTCAGTATGTAAGGAGCAGTCACATGAACATGGACACACAAAAAAGGAGAAAACACTCCAAGGGATCAGAAAGAATTAAGGAAGAGGACTTAGTGAAAAATTCAGTATGTCTTATGGTTGAGTTGTCCACAGGGTGGAGGCCAGTGCGCTGAGTGTGTCTGTCAGCATTTAGACCCACAGCTTTACGCTGAGCTGACCGTGACACTGGATGCATCACTGCTTCAGTATCCAGACAGCTGGTGTCCAGTTTGCACGTATTTGAAGCGTATTTTAAGAAGTGTTTTAGATGGTTTTGTTTTAGTTTACGTATTACTGGTGCTTTTCTGCAGCCTAATGTCATGCTATACATGCAATTTAAAACAATGAATTTTTACATACGACTATTGTCATTACGAATTCTTGTAGGGAAGTTAGAATGTTTTTTTCCAGCAGAACTCTTAGATGATCCTGTTCCACACAGGAGTGTTTGGAAACTTGTGAACACATTTAGGGGAACCAGGTGCGTTCTTGATAAGAAGCTAAGAGTGAAATGACATGTGCTAACTGAGAAGATATTAGACGACGTTGGAGCACGATTGGAACATACTCCTGAAAAATCCCTCCGGCACCTTGCACAAGAAACAGACATTTCCAAGTCGTCCACGAGGTGAGCTACCAAGCTTTTAAACCAAAGCCACACAAGGTCACCGTAGTCCAGGAGTTTCTACCACTGGATCATGAGAGTCGAGTGAATTTCTGCAATTGGATGTTGCAGAATGTTACTGACAGAGTAGTTGATCCACATTGCATATTTTTTGTGGATGAAGTATGGTTCCATTTACATGGCCTTGTTTCATCACAGAATAACAGATATTGGAGCACTGATAAACCCAGTTTTGTGTACAAAGCTCCATAGTGTGCACTGATGCATCTTAGTTAAATTTCCTAAAAAGATGCAAATGTATGGATGCAAATCTTGTAACAAGGTAAGTGTGCATTTTAATGGTAACTGCCCATGTAATTGTACGAGCTTATTTCATTACATAGCTAACGGTTCGAGTTACGCAGATGTTGCTGCCCGGCATGCTGGCCGCAGCTATACGGATAACTAGACCAGGAGACGCACTGTGCATCACAATGGCTGGTCATGCAAAGGAACTGCAATGCCTCAAAGAAAACCTCGCCTAGAAGAAAACAGTACAACCAGACCTTTCAAATTGACAACAAAAACACAGAACTAATTAGAAATTTCGTTGAACCATGAAACACACCCCCCCCCCCCCTAATGGCAGAGTGGTTAGTACAGCATGCTGTACGATGCAGGCGCGGCTCGTGCATAATTTTCCTGGGGGTTCACCAAAATTATGCAAAGTGGATTTATCTAAACCTTTTGAGACACTACATGCTTTTGTTTGTAGAGATAGTACTGGGAAAATTATCAAATTTTGGCCGGTAGATTACTGACAAAGTTAATTTGCTTTATGTTCAGATAACAGTGACAGCAACAAGGAGTGTGTGTGTAGGGGGCAATCATTTTAATTTAAGATTTTCGTATGGTATTGTATTTAGGGGCATCTCAGAATTCAGAAAATATTCTCGCCTCAATTTTGCCTCTTCCACTCTTGCCAACTCTTTTCTGGTCCCACCACTGTCAAAGAGATTATATTATTGGAACTGGATCCTGAACCTACAGTTAAAAAATACAAATCTCTGCCTGCTAAAATGAGTATGTATCGGTAATCGAACCCAAGACCCCTTGATTACAAGATAATTCTTATATAACTATTCGAAAGTATATCGCTAAATCAAAGCGATTAGATTCTATTCTATGCAATATGTTAACTTCTCGCACAGCAACAACTACACTCCTTCCAATACACAATCCACCTCACTTCACTCAACGTATCACTATGCCATATATATTTCAATCACCAGAAATGCACTTCAAAACAAACTAACAAGTATGGAGACAATGACACGTAACAAAGTTAAATGCGCGCGGTCCTTCGAACACCCTCTCGCGCTAGAGTATAACTGATCGCACGAAACCCAAACAACTTTTTGGTCGTCTTCTGACGTAAGTGCGAAATGCCTTCATTGTTAGGTTAGGCTTGAATAAATAGCAAATATTACATTTTTGGTCAAGCACGGTAAGCCCCGAAAATTGAGTGTATATATTCTAAGACAACTAAACCTAAAAAGCCTAACATGTCAACGAAAGCATTTAGTCTGACGTAAGAAGACCAAATGGTTGTTTAAGTCTTGTCCGATAAGCAACCCCTCGCCCTCGCGCTATTTTTGACTTTTCGGCTGCTTCCACCTGAAGTGTTTCCATCTTAAAGATGAAAACTCTGAATGTGTAGGCAAGTTGTTTTCTATCATATTTATCTTATTTGTCCCATCATCTTTACTTCTAGCTTTCGTTCGGTGTTACCTCTACATTTATATTACACCCTCTTCATTAATCTAATAAGTCTTGTAAAATATAAAAATACAAAGAGAATGCCAAATGAATTCAAATTGAAACACATAGTGCAACACTGGAAGAGAGAAGAGCGTGATTCACTCCAGCTCGCTGGTGATCCTATGAACTGCGCATGTCCGTTTTGACGAGACGGCCTTCCTCCAGTCTCAGACTGCATGTATTTTCGCCATATGTACGCGTCGAGCTTCTGCTAGCCGTCCTAAGCTTTTAGCATGGTAGGGGTTGGCTTGCGGAGGTTCAACGGAGGCTTTGCACGAAACCGAACTAGAGGGGAGCTGAGTGGCTCTGGCCCGCGGTTTCTTCTTCTCACTAAGAGAATTTGCCACTCTACGCTTATGAACTTCTCAGTTATTGTTTATTTTGTATATTACTGGGGGTTCACTGCACATTTGCGCTATACAGCCAACCGTGCCTGGTACGATGACAGGAGTCTCGGGTTTGAATCCCAGTCTGGGCACATGTCCCTTCATCAATTTCATTATGTAACTCATTCTCATTGTTGCAATTTGCCAAAGTGACAGAAAAGCGACACTAAATACAGTGTGTCCGAAAAGTCACGCAACCCGGTGTTTATGACCGTATAACGGAATAGCGAAATGGAATGAGAAGAAACGTTTTCTGCCAAGAGAATGCCCTGTATATTGGGAAAATTTAGAGAGACAAAAATATGTAAGAACATGCATGTTTTAATAACAAATAAGCAAAGTGTTGCCAAAGGCGGTTTCTTTTTTTTTTTTTTGCAAATCGTGTGTATTGATGCACAGAACTCACTGAGGTAAATTATTGCAACATTTCACAATACCAACGAACAATTTGGATGGCCATCTATTGAATTTGACAGAAAAAGAACTTTGATGAAGTTTCAAAAACATTGCACAAGGGAATAAATGGGCTCTTCCAAAAATCGATGTTTTCACAATATTTCGAGGGACACTGGCAACACTGTTGCTGTCACGTGTCACTAACAGACGTGTTTCACCTCAGGCTATCACACTAAGGCACGTTTAACGACAAAGGAGAAAGTTGGTTATTCTCGAACATATGCAATAAATTACATACACCTTACAACCCTGAAATGTGGGTACAGAAGAACGTGTATCAATTGCTACGTTTTCTGTGCCTTAGGTGGTTGCTGTTTGCCGCGAACAGCATTCCAGATTGTGTCTACTTATGCTGACGTCGTGTGTGTGTTTTCAAAATGCCATATTCTACACAGGAAAGAGTGTTTATTGTTGAAGAATATATCCGAACATCGTCATATTCTGGCGTAAGAGAAGCATTTAGTGCCAAGTTTCCGACTACTCTCTCTCCAGATAAGTCGTCAATTTTTCATCTTGTGCAAAGGTTTCGCCAAAATGGGTCAGTACATGACAGGCAACGTTCAGGGCACCCTTCTGTGTTAGTAGCTGATGTTCTGCAGCCTGTTGAACAAAGAATGGTGAAGTCGCCACAAAAGTCTGTTTGGAAGCTCGCCTCAGAATTGGACTTACGCAAGTCACCTGCTCACAAGGCTATACGGAAATTGAAATTTTACCCATATAGAGTTCAATTCAATTCAATGGTCTTTCGTGTTCGTTGTTCATGAATTGAAAGCGGTGGTTGTCCCAGCATGGTTGCATTACTGTCATTGGTTTCAATCATTCGTTCGACAAAATGGTGTCAATGTACTGAATAAAGTTTTTTTTAGCGACGTAGCCTGGTTTCAATTGGATGGGTATGTCAACAGCCAAAATTCCAGACATTGGGCGACAGAAAACCCACATCAGTTGCATGAACTACCCTTGCACTGTCCAAAAATCAGTGTATGGTGTGGAATATCGCGACGTCGTATTTTGGGACTGTTATTCTTTGAGACAAAAGTGAAAACGTCGAACATTTGCTTTAATTTATAGGGATACCCACATTTCAGGGTTGCAAGGTGTATGTAATTTATTGCATATGTTCGAGAATAAACAACTTTCTCCTTTGTCATTAAAAGTGCCTTAGTGTGATAGCCTGAGGTGAAACACGTCTGTTAGTGACATGTGACAGCAACAGTGTTGCCAGTGTCCCTCGAAATATTGTGAAAACATCGATTTTTGAAAGAGCCCATTTATTCCCTTGTGCAATGTTTTTGAAACTTCGTCAAAGTTCTTTTTCTGTCAAATTCAATAGATGGCCATCCAAATTGTTCGTTGGTATTGTGAAATGTTGCAATAATTTACCTCAGTGAATTCTGTGCCAAGAACAAACACGATTTGAAAAAAAAAATTCCGCTTTGGCTTGGTTTGAATTGCTGTTTTAAGTCCACTTTATGCACAGTAAGGCTAATCGGGACTGGACCTACAGTTTAAAGTGGGATCCGAACCACTTGTGCCTCCACCAGGTATCGAACCCGGGACCCCTTGATTACAAGGCATTGACGCAACCACTGCGCCATGGGGGAGGCTTTTCCGCCTTTGGCAACACTTTGCTTATTTGTTACTAAAACATGCATGTTTTTACATATGTTTGTCTCTAAATTTTCCCAATATACAGGGCATTCTCTTGGCAGATAACGTTTCTTCTCATTCCATTTCGCTATTCCGTTATACGGTCGTAAACACCGGGTTGCGTGATTTTTCGGACACTCTGTATAAAAATTCAAATCTGGAACAATCGTCAGTAAAATTTCTTCAACTTTAGACTGCACAAGTGTGACACTGCAATTGTAGATCATGTCTGATGTGAAAAAAACAATCTTGTTTAATAACTCATCAAGCACAAACGAATCACTAAAATGCATCTAGCAAGGACCACTGGTTAACCAAGATTTCTTTAAATCGATTTTTGATAACTCAAAGCAAATGACTGGGAGGAAGAAATCTAATTCTAAAAATGCCAAAACACTATCTCATGAGGCAAAATCTAAACTGACGTTGAAACTTTCATCAGCTGATACATACTAACATTTCCCATTCACTTTCTACATATTTTCAAAAGACATCGCCTCACAGTTTCACTTCCACTTGCTGTATCAGGAGAAACACAAAATCTAGATTTCCCTAATGCTTTTTTCAAAATGTGTGTACAAGTTCACTGTATTGAGATAAGTATAAATCTTAGGCAAAACCATATCACCTTCGTTAACTCTTTTACAGTACCATTCCTTGCCAATATCACGTGAACACTATTCATGAAATTGTTCAAATGAAGGTGAACTTCCACCATCGACACCACGTGCAAGTGCCGTAAGTCACACCGACACTTAGGGACGTAATCACAACATTTCAGATGGAGAAAAAAGGGAGTACATTCAGAGTAAGTGCATTATCATTTGAACAATTCTTAGAGGAGTTTTATGATGAAGAAAACAAAACTATTAATGCACACAGGGCTTTGCTCTTACCTTTCTGTTCTTCCTCTGGAAGTAGATCTCTCACTCTTCACATTTCATGTGAATTAGTTCCAATAGAGAACCTGCAAAAACATTCATCGTATAAATATTTGATATTTCTCGATGACAAGTTAACATACATTCTGACCAGCACTTAATGTTAGTAATTGTTTAAGAGAATAAATTATTTTCACAGTTCGCTTCTGAAATATAGGCACAGCGTTGAACATCCTCATCATAAAAATTTACTTTTTTTTTTTTTTCTGGTCACACTAATACCTTGTGCATAACTCAATGTCATTATAGTCAGGACCTTGTTGACTACTCCCCATCCCTCCAACACACACTTGTACCAAAAACTTTATATGGCATGTTTACCAAGTTTTAAGCATATTTATGACAAGAATGGATGCAGCAACAATTTTTTGATTATGCACTATCTTCAGAACAATTTGTCAAACTCTTAATACTTTGCAGTAAACTGACCAAGTTGTTAGCAATGTATTTTCATGAGAGTTGCAGGGCCTTCCCGATGGCGCAGTGGTAGCATTGTCGCCTTGTAATCAAGGGGTCCCAGGTTCGATACCCGGTGGAGGCACATAGTGGTTTGGATCCCACTTTAAACTGTAGGTTCAGTCCCGATTAGCCTTACTGTGCATAAAGTGGACTTAAACATCAAATCAATCAATCAATCATGAGAGTGGCCTACTACGCAGACTATATACTCTATGCACATATCTACCATATTATCTAAACAAACTAGGATTTTTAGTGCCAACATGATAATACCAGAAATATATACTTCAGTTCCAGGCAGAAGTGTTTTGTATTGTTTGTATTATCACCACCTACATAATGTTCCTCTGTTCTGCAGTGCTTACAAGCAACAATGTGTCGCTTTCTAAACTTTCTTGCAGTTAGAGAAAATCAAATGCTGTTATTTCTTATATGCTCAACTCAAACTTAAATCTTAATTATACTGAAAACCAAACTCAAACAAGCACTATCTATTCTTCTGGGGGTCTCATCATTTCTCATGGTGCTTTTTAACTCCACAGAATGCAGACGCTTAGAATAACCATTCACTTTATTTCACTCAGAAAACACACACAATACATGAAGGTCATACATGCAATATGAATTTTATTACATTACAAAATGACACACACACACTGTATAATACAGATTCATCACAATGGCTGAATCCTCCACAGGTAACAACACTGAATTTAACTGAGAAACAGTACATCCAATGGAATACAAATATGAGGGAAATACAAAATCACTATAAAAAAAGTGCAGTACAAATTCACATAATGGCTACACTGCAAAATAAATAAATACCAGAAAATGAGGTAAGAGCTGACACAAGCAGAATGAGAAATGGTGAAACATTGCTACATGAAATGAAGGGCCAAGTTCTGATTGTATAATTCCGAATGTGTAATGGAGCACAGGCATTTCTTACATGGTTTCATTTCTAATTTTGTCAACACATGCCAGTGCTTCAGTATCTTATTGATTGCTTACTGCCTGTTTTCTGAAGAACGATTTTTCCAGGTTCCATAAGCTCCATTCAAATCGTAATTTCTCCAGTAACTAATACTTAGTGGAGCTCTTAACTCTGCTAATTAGTTTCGCCAAGCTTCGAACTTACTCCTACAAGTACTTGCGATACATCATTAAACATTCGGAAGTGTTACCAAATGAGTGCTTGTTCGAGCAAAATTAGTTTTCTTTTTTTAGAACCGAGCTGATACTGATGTCTATGTATCCATTGGAATTCATTCACGGCTGATACTTTAGCAGAGTTTGTGGTCCGCATGGCACTTCAGCAGAAATATGCAAACTTCAAGTTTTGAATTTACTTTGTACCAGTATTATGTGCGAAAAAAAATAATTTGGTTATTAAATGACAGCTATTTTATATATTCCATTGTAATCTTCTGAATATTTTAAAGTAGGGATGGAACAGATTAATTGGTTCTCTATTGGTATTGGCAGATATAGCCATATCGGTTTATTGGTTAAATTACTGTGCCATGTTATATTTTTTATGCACATGAAAACACAATATCCATTGTGTACTTTTTAAAAAAGTATATGTTTTAATCTGCAGCTTGTTTATACTCTCGTAAACTTACTTTTCATTTCTTCCATGCAAATTTTCTTCACGATTGATTTCGTTCATGTCTGACGAAGCCACTAGACGGGTGGTGAAATCGATCGCTAAGAAAATTTGCACGGAAAAAAATGAAAAGTAAGCTTATCAGAGTAAATTACTTATCTCCGCGTAACCACCAAACAGATATATTTAGATGCAAAGTGCAGCTTGTTGTTCATTGCTTTGATTTGATTTGTCGTTTGTAAGTCCACTTTATGCACAGAAAGGCTAATCGGGACTGGACCTACATTTTAAAGTGGAATCTGAACTACTGTGCCTCCACCTGGTATTGAACCCTTGATTACAAGGTAACGACCTTACCACTATACCATTGGGGAGGCCCTGTTGTGCATTGCAAAAGCGATAACTATGCACAGGTTCATTTGCTGGTGGTTCTACTACAGAATATCTGTATCTGCCAAATTTTCATATTGATCATCTCTACTTTAAAGCAAAACTGTGGTCAATAGAAGACTATAATTTACAGGGGAATACTTGCACATTGATCAATATTTAGAATAATGTTTTATTGTTACAGTCTTCAAGCATGACTATTTGTGGGAATTTGTAAGACTATCAGTGTCATTACTAGTATTGCTTCAACCTTAGTTTCTTTATGGTTGAAACTGCAAAAATAAAGCAATGTGAAACATTATGAAGAAAGTGCGGATGTTTTTCAATTGATCCTAACTCCCCAATGCCGTATTTAAAATTCAGCTGATGCAAAGGGTTAACTATCGATGGATCTGGAGAATCCACCTTTTGCCTTTGTAAAACTATCCCATACCTAGAGACCGGATTTTAAAGGAAAGTCCTTTTTTATTTTTCGACAGGGATCATGGAATAACACCAGTGTTGATAATTATCTTCTGATTTCCCTTTTTCAGCCCACATTCCATTTTTTCTCCTTCTAAAGACATTTTTCTTTTTGGTTCCTTCATTGACTAGTTTTTCAGCCTACATTCCTTTTCTTCCCTCTTTTTAAAAAACAGCTCTCTTGGTCCCTTTGACAAGATATCAAATATTTTGTATGACTATTTTCCCTAAACAAAACATTCAACAATTGTCTATTTGGTGCAGTTTAGAGGAAAGAAAGAACGAGCACCTTCTACCTTACCTTCTCTCCATGAGTGTTGGGAGTATGTTGCAGCGATCGTTGAAACAATGCAATCTGGGCTTAAGGAGCAACAAAGTGGCACACCTTTGGGTTGTGCTGGATTTACTTTTATTGCGAAGTCTTTTAGAATAGTTTTAACCTAACCGTGTTACAGTGACGACAGTACTGAGTGTCAGTGAAATGGCGAAGCCAGGTATAAGTGACAGCAAGCTATGGAATGCTGTAAGCTGTTGCAAGGAATATTTAATTGAAATGGATTGTAAGATTATTTACTGTACATTCAAAAAAAGGAAATGAAAAAGGACCATAGTTTATCTTTGCACTCTACTAAAAATATTATTTTAAATGAAACTGTAGTCCTTTCCCCTCCCTTCTTTTGGCAATAATTTTCCCTTTTTTTGTCCTTTTTAGAGGAAATTTCCCCCCTGTAAAATCCAGTCTGTACCTATAACATTTCCTACCCTTCAGAAGTGTAGTGGTGCAAGGGGAAATCTCTAAGGTGTACACCTCCTTTTTACGTAGTACACCCTGGAGTGTATTTTTTTGCAGGTTAATGAGGCACTAGCACCCGACCACAAGGATAATCCTTCCTGGGGCTTGTATTTGTCATACATATGTATTGGTGATTGCCACTTCCTTCATCTCATATGCATCAACACAATTAGCCAGGCAGAAAAGTGAAGTAATATAAACTAAATCAATATAGATGACAATGAATGCTGAAATGATTAACAAAAACAATTAAGCATTTATGTCTTAATCACAAATCAACACAAACTATTCTTAAACTTGGAAAGAGAAAGAAAAAAAGAAAGATGAAAACAGACCAAGCTGTTGGTAATTTTGAACAACGTTTCCTCAACAATAATATAAAGGCGTAGGCAATAAGGCTGCATTGATACAAGTGAAAACTTACCAACTGAAATTAAATGACCGATATCGGCGGATACCTTTCTCAAGTATACAAAAATGCCATGCGACACATTCTCCATCTTGGCCATTTTGGCTCTGACCTCCTTTGCCCCCCCCCCCCCAGGTACCCATTGATTTGAGGCTGGGTGAGTCCCATAACCACATTATGCAGGGACAAAGCTGAAAAAATTCCAACCTAAGATCACCCACTCCAGTAATCAAACCCAGATTTCCTGTATGGCAGCCAGATATCCTACAGACTAGACCACTGCAGCTCATAAACACACACCTTGTAGCAAATCATAATACACATGACTTGAAAGCCTCAGACATTTCTTGTCCATCTGTGTCTAACGTTCACTGATGACTTTTCGAACTTCAAAAAAGAGGAAGCTCAATAGTCAACTGACTTTCCAATCAATTTCAAAGAATTGGAAAAAGATTTTAAAGTGTGCTGGCCATCAAATATGACTTCAATTTAAGTGAGTCTAGTTTGAGTGTCATCTTATCTTAATTCACAATACCTAGGTGATGTCAGAAACTTTAAATAACGCCACTACTCAGAAGCAAACGGAAGCTCTATGGACGATGGCTTCTCTATCAAACCAGCTTCCACTTCAGGGAGTCCTTGGAGATCCAGCTCTGGAAACATGGTCCTGGCAAAAAGGAACAGTTTTACCTACACATTTCGAATTTAACACTTTGATTTCAAATAATATGGATAGATTTGTTGTGGTATAGCAATATACATATGTTAACACTCGTACTACTCTAAACTATATCACCATTTGTCTTAGGATTCAGAAAATAAATACCTTTTTGTGAAAAAGTAACTTGTGAGAAAAATAGTTGGCAATGAAAAGCAACCTTGGCCTTGTTTTCAAGCTCTTTGTAGCTGTCTTTAAAACCCATCACCTCTGTAAACTCACATTGCAAAACCTATTTTATAGATTAATATCCAATGGATTAGTGATGTGCACTGAATGTGGCAACCCTGTATGACGTATGTGGTCATAGGAGTTTTTTTTTTAATGTAATCATTCGGTCCAACATGTTAATTCATGTATATAATGAGTAAATTTTATGTTAATTGCCTCGCCACCCTCGTTATAGATATTAGTGGGCGATTCAGATCAATGTTTGTACACCTGGTGACAGCAGTGTACAGGACGGATGAATCAGCTGTTCATTTGAACAGTTCGTAAACAATACGTGTTCTCAGTCGACCTGGTGTTTGCATACAAATCAATGACTGTTTTCTCTTTAATTTATGTAAATGATTTATCATGAAAGCAAAGCCATGGTTTAATAATTTGTTTTGTGAAGAAGACACAACTTAAATTGGGTTATGGATGCAACGGTGCACGGAGGATTGAACCCCATCAAGGAACCGAAGAACGGATTCGCTTTCTGATGAGCAGGTGGAAGGAGCGATTCGGGGTCTGGTTCGAGAGGAAGGAAACATGAAGGTCGTTTGAGTTTACGCCGATCAAAGACATCGGTGATCATCCCAACGCACAAAGGATTGCGATAGAATTTGATTGGATCCAATGAAACATAAAGGACTGTGTAACATGTTTTGCCAAAAATCTATGCGCGCAATATATAGTGTGGACAGATAATTGAAATTTTCTTTGACGATTGTGAGCTGCGTTATGAGGTAGCCGGATGGTCGTAAGTACAGTATCTTTACTTATCTAAGTGTCATCGGAAGACTGCAGGATATTTCGTGGTACAGCGGAATCTATTTGCATCCAATTATAAAAGCTAGCTTTCGTGTGCATCGAATTTGGCCATTTTCGTCGACGCGTCGCATCGTTAATTTAGGCGGGAAGGGAGAGCGTCAGGTAGCCATCTTGGCGAGTATAAACAATCGGTCAAGAAACTGTAATGTATATATCAATTATTGTAAATATTCTTTGATGCTCTTATTCTGTGTATTCGTAACTTCCTTTGAACAGATGGTTTGGGTAATGCTTTATGTTTAAGCATCGGGTAGGTGACGTATGGTAATACGTAACTGCCTCACACAGAGTGAATGATTGACTTGTATGTTGCCAAGTTGTAACCGTAATCGTTCAAATTTTTATTGAAAGATAGACTCTTGATAATACTAGTCATCTACAAACTGCTTGTTTTAAAAGGGGTTTACATTGTAATTTCACAAGTGTACACCAGTAATTCGTCGAATAGATTTTAGCTGGGGATGACATCACGTCATGTTAGCTTGAACAGCTGAGTTCTATAAATAACTGCACTGTTTCTTTATCGGAGTCAACGGACACAAAATGCTACTTGGATGTTATGGCATGCAATTTTGTCGTTAATAATTGAGTATAAAAAAAAGCGCTTGATAAGTTGGATAAATCTTTGTCTGTGTTTATCAAAATAAATATATATTAATAGTTCTTCGTGGCGTTAACATTTCACCACAAAGAAATCCCAGTGTTAAATGTATCGTTAATGATAATGTATTAATGACAGTGTTCCTTTTCAGAAAGGGGGGGGGGGGTACAATTCGCACTAGTCGCTCTGGGTTGATAAGTGTCAATTAACTCATAAATAATTGGGAAGTCATTGTTGCAGGATCATTTTTACTTTAGTTTGATCTGCCTTGTCTTATTTGGTCACTGTAGTTCTAACGTCATCTCAAACAGCGCTACCAATTGGGTGGATGGCTCTGAAACTCAGCGAATAATTGGATGCGGTTTCAGTGTTTAAATTAAATTGGTATCATTCGTGAATGTTCATGCTCCAATTTAATATACCCATCTTACGAGGCTAAACGCTTAGTTTTTAGGAATTCCTATCATATACAGGGCTTCCCCTGGAGTTGTGGATTTAATTTGGAGTTCACAGCACCCACAGAGCGTTAAAGTAGATTATGAGACTTAGTGTTGAAAGTTTCATAAGTATTAAGCAAATTGTTATTTTAATTTTTTAGTAACAAAATGGGAACGGAAAACGAACCTGTGACGTTGTAATCGTTGTTCGCGTTCATCAAGCAGAGTGATGAAAAGAATGATCAACGGTTCCGAGCGTCAAAAGCTAGTATTGAGTTGCTGAAGTCAGAATTGGATGACAGTAACAGAATGCTGAAGTCTGAACTTACTGCCCACACTAGTAGCTTGGTGGGAAAACTTCAGTCAGATCTCAGTGATACCAGCAAGTGTATCTTAGACTTGCAACAAGAGGTAGTTAAAACAAATGAGGGTCTGCACGATCTCACGTTTTCAGTATCACAGTACGGGGCTGAGTTGGTAGAAAAAAGGCATGAGTCTTTGACAAAGGAGTTTGATTTGTCAGGGAGTAAAGTTGAACTGATGAATGGCGTTGTAACTTCTTCTGCGGTCACCAATTGCATGTGTACTTCACATTCGGTCGAACATGGCCACTGCACAGGCACTCTGACTTCCTGGTCAGAAAGTTATGCACAGAGTACCAGCGAACTGAACCGAAACAGAACGTTAGAGCAAAAACACCACAAGGGTAATAAAGGAAAATATTTGATAAGCGAGGAGTGGTCTTTTGGGGTGTCGGGTAACAGAGACGAGTCTTTTCCTGTCGGCTTTTGCACAAAAGATGCATCTTTCCCAAAACCGAGCTTGCAATTTTCTTTATTGGGTGTTGGTTCTAAACAAAGTGGTTCTTCGGGTTCATCTTCGTTGTGTAAGCGTGTCTACACGGTGCAAGCTGATACAGGGTGTTCGGAAAGTAAGGTGGTTTCTCATTGCCTACACTCAAATGCAGTATCATCTCAGAACAAATCTACCCTGTCTGTAGTGTCAGTTGGGGAAAATAGTATTGACTTACCTTTAGTGTCGATAGTTCAAGATCATTCGGTACACAACGTAGTCATACCAGTAGTTGGTTATCCATTGCAGACTGGTGTGAGGAATTCAGTAATCAAACCCAGAAGTTGCATTAGGTGTGGTCCTATGCGTGTTCTTATGCCCAAAAGAAATGCCAGTATGGCATGTGTCGTTTCTTTCATGAAATTAGGCACTGGTTATTCAGTCAGATATGGGAGGCGCATCAGAGTTAAAATGAAGTCACCTACTGACTCACTTCCCAAGAAAACTTTGGTAGTAAGTCGAACTGTTGCTGGAGGAAGAGTATCTCTCCATCCAAGCCATATTAAGAAGAGAAGAACAAAAAGGTCTCCTCGGAAAAGTACCAATACAAAATTTTTGGGGGAAATTTTGAGTATTTGTCTTCTCTTGGCTTTGTCTCTTTGGTACAGGGTTAGAATGATCTGGCATCGCACTCATGTCAGAAGAAAATGGCATGGGATGCATATGGTTGAGTATGATTGCTCAAAGATGAAGCCTGATGAGATCATCGGAGCGATCATCACTCTTTAATCAGTGAAAGTAACTTTGTTTGTACAAAATGTAAATATTAAAGATAATATATTTAGTTTGACGGATTTAATAACGCATGTATCTTTGAGAAGTTTAAAATAAATTTGAATATAATTATCATTTGAATACTAACTTTTGTTTATTTTCAAACGTCAGTTCAGTTGGGGCTAGTGTCAAGTTTATAGCTCAGAAAAGATATCTGATGGAGAGTCTGATGCGGGAAATTTGAAATGGGAGTATTTAACAAGTCAAGCAGCCTCACTATCATTTTGGAGCCAACAGCTTTTAAGTGGGCAGTATCATTTTGAATTTGTTGTTACATGTGCATGCAAGTTTCATTGTAAAATTTTGTGCGAATTTCTCGGGTAGAATCGTGTTGATTGGCGTTCTAAAGAAACACAAGGGAACATCAGGGACACTGGATGTTGTATTTGTTCGTCCTTGGGAAAATACGTCTCCACACATAGAAAATGTGAGAACGATAAAGTGTTGAGGGGACATTTGCCATTAGTATAGGCTTAGTCCTGACACAAGTTCGTCTGGAGTCTGTATTTTGGAGAGTTTAAGTAACGACATTCAATAGGTTTGATTTCTCTGTATACATGACATGGTGATGGTAGGGGGTATCTGAGATATGCCACCCGATGGTAACCAGTATTCAAGAGGGAACAAATTAATTTCACTTAATCTTGCATGGCAGCATAAAATTATAAGTCATATAAAACGAATCTTTGGGTTACTCAAGGCGAGTATCCTGGTTCGGTTCCAGTATTAATAACAAAAATGTTAGTGGTACATTTGGTGGCCGTGATTGCGCGCCATGTAATTACGGGGCTGTTGACGTCAGCTGTTTGATGTAGCTTCTGGCTTTGGCGAATTCTCCTTGCACAGTCGCATTTAAGGTTACTGAGTTGTCCAAACATCGAATTGTGTTTGTAAGAAAAACATATTTCTAGCTATCTGACACACCAAATTTTGAGTTTTATGGGATCTATTTTGAATATAGATATTGCGTATTAGTAAATTTAACATGTTAAAGGATTCCACGCTTTCATTAATAGATTGTGTGACAGGAGAAAAAATGGATAATCAATCAATTGAGAATTGTAAATTATGGAAGTGTTCCATTGACAAATTAAAATTTTGGGTAAATAAAGTACTAGATATGAATCTGGATGGGGTAGAAGAAATGTTACTGAAACTGTTGAATTCCAATGAACAAGAAAAATCCCAATGTCAGGGTTCGAATTGAAGTTGAGGGTCGTTAAGCTTAGGGAGATTAATTTCTTGTGTGTCAAGTGAGTTAGCGCCTGCGGCGGGCAAGTTTGCCAAGTCGGTGCAATTTCGCGGCGGACCGGAACATAAGTGCTCCTCCCTTCCTTTCCGATGCTTGATTGCATATGTTCCATGTTGGTTCTTGCTCTTATGTCAATCTTCATTTCAAGATTGACGCTGGAATGCATATTTAAGGAAATTGTTGACAAACTCAAAACTGTTTTTGCTCTGGCGCGTGCTGGGTAACGGGTGGAAGTTCCTTCCATTCCAGTATAAAGAGAACACTGATGGTGTTTTGCACAAATAAGAAGGCCATGGGTATTGACATCATTAAAGACATCAGGCCAAATCTTTAAGTCTCGTGCACAATAAATTGATCTATCCTTTATGACGCTGAGTTTCGGAGGCAATATGTCGGGTTGACTTTTGCAGTTGCGTGATCAAGTGGGCATAACCTTTCGCCTGGATAGCATGCAATTGTGGGTTTTAATCGGGAGTCAGCACTAGCTGAAGTGTTCAAGCTCAGGGTGACTGGTGCGATTTGGACATTTGTCTCTCTGGGAAGATTCTTGTTATCACCAAGCAGTGAAAGTTAAAGATAAAATGTTGTATATAATTGATGATGATTCATAATTGTTAATTGCATATGTATGTAATGGTTTTTTGTTTCTTTATAGTCTTGTAATATGAGTGATCTGTATTATCTAGAGTGGAATTGTACTGGTAGATATGTATTTTTGGGTTCAGCCTCTTGTTGGGCGCCAACTATGACGTATGTGGTCATAGGAGTTTTTTTTTTTAATGTAATCATTCGGTCCAACATGTTAATTCATGTATATAATGAGTAAATTTTATGTTAATTGCCTCGCCACCCTCGTCATAGATATTAGTGGGCGATTCAGATCAATGTTTGTACACCTGGTGACAGCAGTGTACAGGACGGATGAATCAGCTGTTCATTTGAACAGTTCGTAAACAATACGTGTTCTCAGTCGACCTGGTGTTTGCATACAAATCAGTGACTGTTTTCTCTTTAATTTATGTAAATGATTTATCATGAAAGCAAAGCCATGGTTTAATAATTTGTTTTGTGAAGAAGACACAACTTAAATTGGGTTATGGATGCAACGGTGCACGGAGGATTGAACCCCATCAAGGAACCGAAGAACGGATTCGCTTTCTGATGAGCAGGTGGAAGGAGCGATTCGGGGTCTGGTTCGAGAGGAAGGAAACATGAAGGTCGTTTGAGTTTACGCCGATCAAAGACATCGGTGATCATCCCAACGCACAAAGGATTGCGATAGAATTTGATTGGATCCAATGAAACATAAAGGACTGTGTAACATGTTTTGCCAAAAATCTATGCGCGCAATATATAGTGTGGACAGATAATTGAAATTTTCTTTGACGATTGTGAGCTGCGTTATGAGGTAGCCGGATGGTCGTAAGTACAGTATCTTTACTTATCTAAGTGTCATCGGAAGACTGCAGGATATTTCGTGGTACAGCGGAATCTATTTGCATCCAATTATAAAAGCTAGCTTTCGTGTGCATCGAATTTGGCCATTTTCGTCGACGCGTCGCATCGTTAATTTAGGCGGGAAGGGAGAGCGTCAGGTAGCCATCTTGGCGAGTATAAACAATCGGTCAAGAAACTGTAATGTATATATCAATTATTGTAAATATTCTTTGATGCTCTTATTCTGTGTATTCGTAACTTCCTTTGAACAGATGGTTTGGGTAATGCTTTATGTTTAAGCATCGGGTAGGTGACGTATGGTAATACGTAACTGCCTCACACAGAGTGAATGATTGACTTGTATGTTGCCAAGTTGTAACCGTAATCGTTCAAATTTTTATTGAAAGATAGACTCTTGATAATACTAGTCATCTACAAACTGCTTGTTTTAAAAGGGGTTTACATTGTAATTTCACAAGTGTACACCAGTAATTCGTCGAATAGATTTTAGCTGGGGATGACATCACGTCATGTTAGCTTGAACAGCTGAGTTCTATAAATAACTGCACTGTTTCTTTATCGGAGTCAACGGACACAAAATGCTACTTGGATGTTATGGCATGCAATTTTGTCGTTAATAATTGAGTATAAAAAAAAGCGCTTGATCAGTTGGATAAATCTTTGTCTGTGTTTATCAAAATAAATATATATTAATAGTTCTTCGTGGCGTTAACATTTCACCACAAAGAAATCCCAGTGTTAAATGTATCGTTATGTATGTATTAATGACAGTGTTCCTTTTCAGAAAGGGGGGGGGGGTACAATTCGCACTAGTCGCTCTGGGATGATAAGTGTCAATTAACTCATAAATAATTGGGAAGTCATTGTTGCAGGATCATTTTTACTTTAGTTTGATCTGCCTTGTCTTATTTGGTCACTGTAGTTCTAACGTCATCTCAAACAGCGCTACCAATTGGGTGGATGGCTCTGAAACTCAGCGAATAATTGGATGCGGTTTCAGTGTTTAAATTAAATTGGTATCATTCGTGAATGTTCATGCTCCAATTTAATATACCCATCTTACGAGGCTAAACGCTTAGTTTTTAGGAATTCCTATCATATACAGGGCTTCCCCTGGAGTTGTGGATTTAATTTGGAGTTCACAGCACCCACAGAGCGTTAAACCTGCATGCACTGTCCACACCACATTCAGTGTCAGCCTGCTGATTCAACAGTTCGATGTTGTTCTTATAATGATAAAAAATCGAAGGCATACTTGAAAAAATAGGGTTACCATAGATTAATGCAGAATTCAAAACTAAATGTTGATGTCTCATTTTTCTGTAGGTGTACTAGTTAATTTTTAATGAGTCCAAACTTAAGTATACATGGTTTTTAATCTGACAGATCTATGATTGGATGAAGATAATTTTCACAGTGAAATGTGCCACAAAACTTGCACAGTTGGGTCATTCCCAATTGAAAGACGAAAAATTGCTTCAGAGTCATGGATTTGCTTTCAATTTAGTTTGCTGATAAGCTGATACAGCTCACCGCTCAGGAGATGATCCCAAACGGAAGTGGAGTGATGTAGCGACAGGCGACTCCACTATTAGGGTTGGTGGAGTGCACCCTGAGTGAGAAACTCGTGAGGGCTCGCTGTAACCATTGCAGCGACGTAGGGTTACCAGACATCCTCATTTACCTTGACAAATCCTCCTTTTTGGGTCCTAAAAATGGTCCGGTTGGGTATTTAGGAAAATTTGGAAATATCCTCTTTTCTGGGATAAAGACAACTGCTTAACTTCAACATTAGTAACAAAATATTATTTGTAAATAATTGTTAATATTGTTTCAGTTTTAAATTTCAAAGTAAAGAAGTACAACACGCTCAGTTGCAAGTGCAAAGACAAGAAACTTTTCTACAACAAAGAAAAATTGTTGAACCTTTGCATCCCTTCTGTTGTCACTGCCACGCCACGTGAGGTTTTGATTTCAAAGCATTTTTGACATTTACCGCAGCTCGTGGTGAGAATCAAGTTTCTAAGAATATGCGATATGCTGCAGCTTACTTTGATTTGAGTTTCATGACAGAATTCAGAAATAAACAGTAATTTTTAACTGCTGTACTCTTAATTGTTACACGGTAGTGGAAATATGAAGTTCTGTCGATCAGGGATCTGAACCATTCCGAAACGCAAATGTGTATTTAGTGACACTTTTTAGGCACAAATATTTGAAAATTTCAAGATTTTTAGAAGTTGAGTGGACAAACGAATATATATATGCCATATCTCTGAAACTATGTGGTGATTTTAGTATTGTTGAAAATAATTGTGTTACCATTCTTACCTGCATAGGAAGTAGAAAAATCTTTAAAGAAAGTAATATGTTGTGATGAAAAAAGCACTCTACTTCTGGTAATTGTTTGATTGGGAATCCCAGGTTCAATCACAATGATAACTGTTACACAGCATAATCAATACATGTTTAAGATAATATTTAAAAATCACGGTCATTTTTTTTTTCAAATGCTTTGCGAGGTTAAAAGTTTCTCGAGCATGCAATTTCTATTTTTTTTGTTTATTTTTGTGGGAAGTTAGAGTGGTTATGTGGAAACCGAAAGCTTAAAAAATTTAGTGCTGCCATTGTTTACTATTTTCTACGGAAAGAACTAAGTGGTGCCAAAATGGATTTGTGAATATTGCAATACGTGAAAATCATGGAAACTGATTCAATCATGTGCGTTCGTCTGTTGCATTAAATACGTTTGACAACAGATCAAATGAGGTTCGAATAAATGAACAACTGTGCCAGAACATTCACCTTTCCCTTTCAAATACTCTGTGATTGAATACCATCTTGAAGTACCAGAGACGATAAGGAAACAGAATCAGGTAGAGTGCTCATATTTCAGTATAACGTACCATGTAGAAGCAATGGATTCTTGGTTTTCTTAACTTTTCTCCGGCCCACGTGGTGGAGTGGTTAGCACACATGCTACGATGCCAGGGGTTCCATGTTCGAATCCCGGCATGGGCATGGATGTTTGTGAGTGTCTATTCATCAATTTCAATATGTCATCACTAATCCCAGTCTTCGCAAATTAGCCAAAACTGGCACAAAAGGCAAAGTAAAATAAAGCAAATCAATCAATCTTAACTTTTCGGGATCTGCTTCCCCAACAAAAAATGTCGCCGCACACCACTGGGACTGACCCATATGCATTCTGGACAAAACTCTGGTCTTAGTACAATTTCTGTGAGCTAAAAGTGGATAAACACAATAGTAATTCTTGTCCCATGTATTCAACATTTCTAATAAATATTGTGTGTACTCATATTAGAGGTAATTTGTGAGTGTTTCAGGGTCATTTGTCAAAAATATGACTGTGTGTCAGTGGAAACAATGGTTCATACATTGAATATTAAAGCCTGTGATATTTTTATTATGATCATAGAATATGTCATACACACGTCAGCAATCATATTTTTGTGTTTCTCGTGTGCTTTGAAAGTTTATGGTTTATTTAAAAATATTAAAATTGTAACTTGCTTGGTTGATATGCTACAACGCTGGCGTGGACACATAATTGTGCAGTTCGCAACACTGAAGACATCAGTCTACTTCACCGATGGCATCCCTGACTTGCTTCCATCCCTTGCCGATTGTAATACAAAGTTTCCCTCCACATAAAAAAGTCTCCCATTGGCTGATTCAAAGTCGCCAATTTTAAGATTTTAGTTATGAAACGTTAGAGTTGCTATTTGTAACGATAAGGGGCTGGACCCCATATAATGAGACTGATTCAAAATTCAAATTCAAAAAGTCAAAATAAGAGCTACTAATGGACTAATATGGCATTCACATTATGTAATTAATAAATACAATATTTTCATCGTATGATAGTTCATTAAAAGTAAATATTTATTTGTAACCAATGATTTAATTTATATTTTTTGCCCAAAATCCACCTGTGTTATCCATGGAATATCAATCTCGAATTTTATTTTACAGGCACCTCTCATAGAGTACTCTTTATGGTAAATATCAATTTTCTACTAGGTCCCCGACCTGAGATATAGGGGCTCAAATTTTGAAAAGAAAGTGAAAAATTAACATTTTCAAAGAGCTTTAACTAAAAGAGGAATCCAGTAGCAGAGCTCAAATATTTTCTCACAAACTGAATGTTTTTGTTTCCCTACTAAAGAAAATCCTAAACTTTGATTATTCTTCAAAACTGAATATCAGTGTTGGTCTTAAATTTCAGCCATTTGCATTTGAGATTGTGAAAAAAGGTACATGACATAAATTAAAGCTTGAAAATGTTTTTAACACAGCTTTCTGTCATTTTTCTTAGCTGAGTTCTCATAATTATTGCAACTGTCTGCAAAGGTAAAAAATGCCGGAAGTCATGAGTTAGGAGTTAGAAAAACAAAAATATGACAATTTTTAAAAATGGTTAAGTAAGTGCTGGCCCACAACATTACTGTTACAAAATTACTTCTTTAACATTTAGTTGTCCATTATTTCTTCCCTGTTACCTCAACAGAATAAACCCGCTGTAGGCCTGTAATGTAGTCCTTTTCCGATATGGGATGACCATCCACACTCTCTCGTGGCATGGTGACAAAACATCTGCCCGGCGACCAGGCCCGTAGCCAGAATTGATCTCCAGGGGGGGCTCAGGGGTTATCAGAGGGGGCTTTGTAAATCAAGTCCATTTTCAAAAGTTTAACAGTGTTAAATGAAGGTAAATTATGTGTGTGGTGGGGGAGGGGAGTCATTAAGTTACATAAAGTTTAGAAATGTCACACAAAAACTAAGTTTTTCTATATCTTTTAAAATATCACTGGAAGTGTTCATTGGCTGCTACTGAAATCATCCCTTACTACACACTCCATACTACGTTTGATGATACAGATATTTATATTACACAAGAAAAGATGGACAATATTCAATCATAGTGTCTATCGTACATTCCACTGCCGAAACAATAAAACTCCCCTTCGTTCCCAAAACTTGGGGAGTTGTTAACCTTTGAAGCAGATGTGGAGGGAATTTGCATAATGACATCAAAGTCATAGATTTCTGTATAAATGGGAGGTCGCAACAGGGGCAACGAAGGTACAGTTAAAGAAGCTCCCCTGTAAGGAAACTTTCTGAAGTATAGAGAAGAAAAATCTCCTTAATACTTGCCGCTACTTAAGACTTCTTCTTATAAATAAGATGAACGAATGTAATAGCTGCTGTTTATGCTCCCTGAATTTATCCTTCACAAAAGTTGTCCGCGGTAACATCTGCTGTCTACATTTTCACTGCAAACAAATTACACAGAATAGTTTTACCAAATGTCAAGGGGCTGCCTGGCTACGGGCCTGCCGGCGACGGTGACACATCACCCTGGCCTGCTTTTAAAAGCCAATGCCAACAGGACAACACACAGAATTATTCTGGTCTAAGGCCAGTTGCCAGAGTCTCGTTTGTCTGCAAAATGCAGTCCAGGGTGTACCACTCGGAAGTGAGGTTGACAATTTGGTGTAGTAGCTCTTATGAATGAAAAGATGTGCAAGGCAGAGGTTTGTCTGAACAGGCTAAGACATGCAAGCAGAGATCATTAGTGGAAAGCTGCAACTACTCCAGTAGCCAGTCTTGATCCCTTCATTGATCTGAATTCTTTTAAGTGCAGTGAATTTCCAAATTAACGTTTTTGATGGGACTAGCAAAAAAAAAAAAAAGGTTTGAGGAAAACTTGGAAATCTGATGCCATTTGCATGATGTAATTAATAAATACCATAATCTTAATAAACCATTAAAATGTTGACCAAGGCAAAATTTATTGTATAATATATTATAAATATGGAAACAAGGCTCAACAGTGTTACAATAATGTTAATATCATGATAGTTCATTAAAAGTAAATATTTATTTGGAATATATAGAAATATTTTTACAGGTACCTCTCAAAGTATACTCTTTGTGTTGTACATATAAATTTTCTACTAGATCCCAGTGTTCGTTTACAAACAGAGTTATTATTGTGTTAATATTGTGTGTACTCATATTAGTGTTTCAGGGCCATTAGTAAAAAATATGACTGTGTGCCAGTGGAAACAATGGTTCATACATTGAATATTAAAGCCTGTGATATTTTTATTATAAACAATATTACCTTTCTGATTTTTAAATATTATCTTAAATATGTATTGATAAACCTGGGATTCCAAATCAAACAATTACCTGAAGTGGAGTGCTTTTCTCATTACAAAATATTACTTTCTATAAAGATTTTTCTACTTTCTGTGCAGGTAACAATGGTAACACAATTATTTTCTGTTAGGACTGTCCTTCTCCTCTCCAACAATACTAAAATCATCACAATATTCCACATAGTTTCAGAGATATGGCATATATGTTCGTTCATCCACTCAACTTCTAAAAATCTTCAAATTTTCAAATATTTGTAACTCTCAACGTATTTTTTTGACAAGTCTAATATTACACATTTGTCATTTTGGACCAAGTATTTACAAGTAAAAAAAACATTCAAGCAAATCCATGACTATGAAGCATCATGCTCTGGGTGATTTCGCGTGGAATGACCCATATGTAGGGACGTGAAGTTTTAGTTCCCCTTAATTTTGATGCTATCTTTTACTGCAATTCGGTGTTATTAATTTTTAAATGTATTTTTAGTGTTCCTTCCATCCTTAAGATTTTCACATTGTTTAAGTTCTGTAAAACTGAAACAAATTTTAGTTTTAATGACAAAAAAAGGCTTACCTTTGTGAGAAATTACCATATTTTATCCATTAGGAAACCTATTAATCTCATCAGTCACTAAATATGAAATGTTTATTGAATTATAACACCCAAGTCTTTGAACGCAATCATACACATCACATTTCCCTAATAATGCCAAAAACATCCCTCTGCAACCGTCTTGTGTACACACATATACACCCCCCCCCTTCCTGCTCAAAACACAACAGGTGCTTGCTTCTCTCTGAAAATGTTACAGTTCCTACGAAATTTACCTTCTAGGACCCCCCCCCCCCAGCGAACTCTATTTCAGGACGAGGTTAAACACTGTTAGTCATGTCTGCACCAAAGTGCACTAAATGAAGCATGATAATATCTTTTGAATCGAACTATCACCAACTACGCTACAAATGGAAGAATAGAGCTACAGGTAATTCTTTTTTAACAGAAGAAGTGCTATCCCCAGTTTATATTGCATATTTCGTGGCATTTTTCACGTTAAAGTGTAAACTTCTGTGTTATTCTGAAAAATGGCATAATTCGCGTTATTTCGCGATTCTGAAACACCAAAAACTTGCCTCCTTAACCTACCCAAATACATTTTAAACACTTTATTTTGCTTTCCTCAACTTTTCAGTGTTATTGTTAAAACAAAAACTTCACATACCTACCCATATGTGAAGTGACTCATGACTAGAGAACGGAACTTTATGTGCTAAACAACTCAGAAATATTTATTCTTTATGTCGCATAAATGTTGAAAATATGTGATAAAAACAGGAAAATATGTGACAAAAATAAAAAAAAAACATTTGGTAACAAAAACAAAGTATTACATGCATTTTAAACACCTGAAATCAGTTTCCAAATGCTTACCTCTTAGTGAGCTATTTTTTGGAAGAGTTGCAGTGGATCACAATAGTTTTTCCAAATTCTCCATTGTAAATCTGTGACGATTATCTCTAAAATGGATCTTATATTGTGAGAAAGATTGCTCCACGTTACAAGAAACAATTCTTGCATATTTGAAGCACGAATGCCACTAACACTGAAGTTTTCCAAAGCTTCGTCTTCCTCTACTTCACCTCCTTCCAAAACACATGCAATTTGGCACAAAGTTTGAAAACCTTGGTTTTTCACAAAAATATCTGTACATTTAGACATTAGCACTTGTGCGTTAGATCCAGTGGGCAGTAGCGTACGCAGGATTTCATCAAGGGGGGTGTTATTTCTAAAACTTTTTTCCAAATTCACATTACCATTGTTTTATTACACTTTAATTAAATAATAATAACCACAATTAATTAATAATACTTATAATTAATTAATTATCTAAATTAATACTAATAATACTACTAATACCACTACTACTACTATTAAGTAGTAGAGGTCTACATAAATATAGTATTTATGAAAACATTAGAACGAAATTACTTTGTCGTCATTCGATTTTTATCAAATCCTGGGAGCATTTTTTTGTTTCTTTGTTACGAAATAATTGTCTGGTCAACGAGGTGACATTTCAAGGGTGAAGAAGATCCATAAATACAAGAAAATATATTAAAATAAATTGAAATAATCAAAGTATGGAACTCATCCAAGGAGCTGCGATGGTCTGGTCGGTAGAGCGTCTGACAACCACGCAGGCGATCCGGGTTCGATTTCCGGAATTAGTCGGAATTTTTCCGGCTTCTTTCCCGCATAAATGTCCCTGATAATTCACATCTGAATTATCTCGCTGTTCTTACCAACAAAACATTTTCTAATAGTTAAGCTTATTATCGTTTGAATAATTGTCTAGTCAACAAGGTGAGACATTTTAAAGGGAGAAGACATTCAAACGTGCTGCGGTAAACAATACAATGGGAAGGCGGACTGGTGACTGTATTCTTGTCTGCCTAGCCTTTGTCTATACATTAACCTCTTACAACGAACCAAGAACTTTATTTAGTTAATTCTCATTGTTCACACACAAAAAAAATACATGTTCGTTGAACACTGGCGTACGATGGTGTTCCAGCCCCTACTGGAATTTTGAGAAAATCAGAATTTTCAAATAAAAATCCGTTAAGAACTTTAAAAAATCAAAATGTGTAAATGTGAAACCTCTTTTAAAGTGAATCCCGATTACCATTTTTGTCTTTGAATACAATTTTAATAGACTGAAAAGCTCCAAAAATACGAAATATTTTATTATGCATCCTGCCCTCCAAAACAAAGCCACGTGCTATCCACATTTACTATTCCAGCCCCTCCAGAAAAAAAAATCCTGAGTACGGCAGTGTATTGAACATTGTTGCAACTGAGATACAAAACAACTTTTTTCTCTTTTAAATCATAGTTACCCTAATCTAACCTCAGAAACTCGTGTTTATTTTCAAGGCATCACTCTGAAAGACGCGTGTTTGGAATGCTGTGCTTTTCTCCATGCTGCATGGAAATAATAATTCAAATTATTATTATTATTATTATTATTAGTAGTAGTAGTAGTAGTAGTAGTAGTAATAGTAATATTTTTGTCCCAGATCTTTGACTGTGAAAAATTGGTCATTTAATTTTTTTCCATAGCATTTTTCATAATATTTTACAAGCTCAAGGGGGGGGTTTAAACCCCGTAACCCCCCCCCCTTGCGTACGCCAGTGCCAGCGAGCACGTTGAAAGACAAAATAAACCTAACACTCTCAATATGAAAAAGGTGATGAGAATAAACCTTTTTTCCTTCGAGGATTTTGAGGTAGCTGAAGACAAGGAGCGAATTTATGTATTTAAAATGAAAATTAGCAAAATATGTATTTACATACGGAAAACTGGAAAATATGTGTTTTTATGTAAAATAAAATTTGCTGTGTTGACATATAAGGCTATGATCAGATTTTTTTGGCAAAAACGAGGGTCTATCTTATCGTAGAAAAAACATTTATTTACCTAAAGTTCCGTTCCTTACTCATTACCTACAGATTGCTTCTGATTTTACACAGCAACATTTGGGTCATGAAAAGGTGATGAAAATCGAACTTTTCATATCTTTTAGTAATGCAACAATTTAAAATATTTAACTTGAGAGGATTAAGCATAAATGTTAAGGAAAATGCTTTCATCTAAAGCAAGCCTAAGGTGTTAGCTTTAAATTGCCTACATACTAATCTGTCCACATGAACCAAACATGCATTTTTAAATTGAATAAAAGTTATTATTGTTCAGAGTAACCAACAGAGGGTGGTGAGAGCAGAATACAGCTCAAATTGGGCTACAAAAGCAATCTCCAAGAAAATCGAACTTTTCATATCTTTTAGTAATGCAACAATTTAAAATATCTAACTTGAGAGGATATAAGCATTTCAAAATGCCACAGGAAACAAATTGGCCTCCAAGGTGTAATATTCATTCTACAAGAATGATTTATCTAAGAACATACATTTTTGTATCTGTAACACTGAGGAAGATATGATCCAATTCATAAGAGTTGAAGACTTTTCTTCAGAACTTTTAGTGGACAGATGAGAGCCAAAACGAATGCACTGTATTTTGTATATTATTCACAATTAAAGTTTATACCAATGTAGGATCTGAGCAATTCTAGTTCAGTTTGAAGCGGGGCTTCTTGAATCAGTTGTCAACATGCTGCCAATCAGAGTTCCT
>NW_028143639.1:0-60757 GCF_977018435.1 Lepisma saccharinum
CAAATTTTCAGATAGGAGGTTCCATATAAGGTCAAAAACTACATACTCAGATCTTCACCAAACTTTGCAGGGATACATTGGATGTCAAGACACGTGGAAAAAACGTACAAAACAAGAGATTGGAGACATCAAGGTTTTGGTCAAATTTTTTAAGAATTTTCAAATTTTCAGATAGGAGGTTCCATATAAGATCAAAAACTACATGCTCAGATCTTCACCAAACATTGCAGGGATACATTGGATGTCAAGACACGTGGAAAAAACGTACAAAACAAGAGATTGGAGACATCAAGATTTTGGACGAATTTTTTAAGAATTTTCAAATTTTCAGATAGGAGGTTCCATATAAGGTCAAAAACTACATACTCAGATCTTCACCAAACTTTGCAGGGATACATTGGATGTCAAGACACGTGGAAAAAACGTACAAAACAAGAGATTGGAGACATCAAGATTTTGGTCAAATTTTTTAAGAATTTTCAAATTTTCAGATAGGAGGTTCCATATAAGATCAAAAACTACATGCTCAGATCTTCACCAAACATTGCAGGGATACATTGGATGTCAAGACACGTGGAAAAAACGTACAAAACATAGTATTGGGGACATCAAGATTTTGGACGAATTTTTTAAGAATTTTCAAATTTTCAGATAGGAGGTTCCATATAAGGTCAAAAACTACATACTCAGATCTTCACCAAACATTGCAGGGATACATTGGATGTCAAGACACGTGGAAAAAACGTACAAAACAAGAGATTGGAGACATCAAGATTTTGGACGAATTTTTTAAGAATTTTCAAATTTTGAGATAGGAGGTTCCATATAAGGTCAAAAACTACATACTCAGATCTTCACCAAACTTTGCAGGGATACATTGGATGTCAAGACACGTGGAAAAAACGTACAAAACAAGAGATTGGAGACATCAAGATTTTGGACGAATTTTTTAAGAATTTTCAAATTTTGAGATAGGAGGTTCCATATAAGGTCAAATACGACATACTCAGATCTTCACCAAACTTTGCAGGGATACATTGGATGTCAAGACACGTGGAAAAAACATACAAAACATAGGATTTGGGATATCAAGATTTTGGTCAAATTTTTTAAGAATTTTCAAATTTTCAGATAGGAGGTTCCATATAAGGTCAAAAACTACATACTCAGATCTTCACCAAACTTTGCAGGGATACATTGGATGTCAAGACACGTGGAAAAACATAGAAAACATAGGATTGGGGATATCAAGATTTTGGTCAAATTTTTTAAGAATTTTCAAATTTTCAGATAGGAGGTTCCATATAAGGTCAAAAACTACATACTCAGATCTTCACCAAACATTGCAGGGATACATTGGATGTCAAGACACGTGGAAAAAACGTACAAAACAAGAGATTGGAGACATCAAGATTTTGGACGAATTTTTTAAGAATTTTCAAATTTTCAGATGGGAGGTTCCATATAAGGTCAAAAACTACATACTCAGATCTTCACCAAACATTGCAGGGATACATTGGATGTCAAGACACGTGGAAAAAACGTACAAAACAAGAGATTGGAGACATCAAGATTTTGGACGAATTTTTTAAGAATTTTCAAATTTTCAGATAGGAGGTTCCATATAAGGTCAAAAACTACATACTCAGACCTTCACCAAACTTTGCAGGGATACATTGGATGTCAAGACACGTGGAAAAAACGTACAAAACAAGAGATTGGAGACATCAAGATTTTGGACGAATTTTTTAACAATTTTCAAATTTTCAGATAGGAGGTTCCAGATAAGGTCAAAAACTACACACTCAGATCTTCACCAAACTTTGCAGGGATACATTGGATGTCAAGACACGTGGAAAAAACGTACAAAACAAGAGATTGGAGACATCAAGATTTTGGACGAATTTTTTAAGAATTTTCAAATTTTCAGAAAGGATGTTCCACATAAGGTCAAAAACGACATACTCAGATCTTCACCAAACTTTGCAGGGATACATTGGATGTCAAGACACGTGGAAAAAACATACAAAACATAGGATTTGGGATATCAAGATTTTGGTCAAATTTTTTAAGAATTTTCAAATTTTCAGATAGGAGGTTCCATATAAGGTCAAAAACTAAATACTCAGATCTTCACCAAACATTGCAGGGATACATTGGATGTCAAGACACGTGGAAAAAACGTACAAAACAAGAGATTGGAGACATCAAGATTTTGGACGAATTTTTTAAGAATTTTCAAATTTTCAGATAGGAGGTTCCATATAAGGTCAAAAACTACATACTCAGATCTTCACCAAACATTGCAGGGATACATTGGATGTCAAGACACGTGGAAAAAACGTACAAAACAAGAGGTTGGAGACATCAAGAATTTGGACGAATTTTTTAAGAATTTTCAAATTTTCAGATAGGAGGTTCCATATAAGGTCAAAAACTACATACTCAGATCTTCACCAAACTTTGCAGGGATACATTGGATGTCAAGATACGTGGAAAAAACGTACAAAACAAGAGATTGGAGACATCAAGATTTTGGACGAATTTTTTAAGAATTTTCAAATTTTCAGATAGGAGGTTCCATATAAGGTCAAAAACTACATACTCAGATCTTCACCAAACTTTGCAGGGATACATTGGATGTCAAGACACGTGGAAAAAACGTACAAAACAAGAGATTGGAGACATCAAGATTTTGGACGAATTTTTTAACAATTTTCAAATTTTCAGATAGGAGGTTCCAGATAAGGTCAAAAACTACATACTCAGATCTTCACCAAACTTTGCAGGGATACATTGGATATCAAGACACGTGGAAAAAACGTACAAAACAAGAGATTGGAGACATCAAGATTTTGGACGAATTTTTTAAGAATTTTCAAATTTTCAGAAAGGATGTTCCAGATAAGGTCAAATACGACATACTCAGATCTTCACCAAACTTTGCAGGGATACATTGGATGTCAAGACACGTGGAAAAAACACAAAACATAGGATTTGGGATATCAAGATTTTGGTCAAATTTTTTAAGAATTTTCAAATTTTCAGATAGGAGGTTCCATATAAGGTCAAAAACTACATACTCAGATCTTCACCAAACATTGCAGGGATACATTGGATGTCAAGACACGTGGAAAAAACGTACAAAACAAGAGATTGGAGACATCAAGATTTTGGACGAATTTTTTAAGAATTTTCAAATTTTCAGATAGGAGGTTCCATATAAGGTCAAAAACTACATACTCAGATCTTCACCAAACATTGCAGGGATACATTGGATGTCAAGACACGTGGAAAAAACGTACAAAATAAGAGATTGGAGACATCAAGAATTTGGACGAATTTTTTAAGAATTTTCAAATTTTCAGATAGGAGGTTCCATATAAGGTCAAAAACTACATACTCAGATCTTCACCAAACTTTGCAGGGATACATTGGATGTCAAGACACGTGGAAAAAACGTACAAAACAAGAGATTGGAGACATCAAGATTTTGGTCAAATTTTTTAAGAATTTTCAAATTTTCAGATAGGAGGTTCCATATAAGATCAAAAACTACATGCTCAGATCTTCACCAAACATTGCAGGGATACATTGGATGTCAAGACACGTGGAAAAAACGTACAAAACAAGAGATTGGAGACATCAAGATTTTGGACGAATTTTTTAAGAATTTTCAAATTTTCAGATAGGAGGTTCCATATAAGGTCAAAAACTACATACTCAGATCTTCACCAAACATTGCAGGGATACATTGGATGTCAAGACACGTGGAAAAAACGTACAAAACAAGAGATTGGAGACATCAAGATTTTGGACGAATTTTTTAAGAATTTTCAAATTTTGAGATAGGAGGTTCCATATAAGGTCAAAAACTACATACTCAGATCTTCACCAAACTTTGCAGGGATACATTGGATGTCAAGACACGTGGAAAAAACGTACAAAACAAGAGATTGGAGACATCAAGATTTTGGACGAATTTTTTAACAATTTTCAAATTTTCAGATAAGGTCAAAAACTACATACTCAGATCTTCACCAAACTTTGCAGGGATACATTGGATGTCAAGACACGTGGAAAAAACGTACAAAACAAGAGATTGGAGACATCAAGATTTTGGACGAATTTTTTAAGAATTTTCAAATTTTCAGAAAGGATGTTCCAGATAAGGTCAAAAACGACATACTCAGATCTTCACCAAACTTTGCAGGGATACATTGGATGTCAAGACACGTGGAAAAAACATACAAAACATAGGATTTGGGATATGAAGATTTTGGTCAAATTTTTTAAGAATTTTCAAATTTTCAGATAGGAGGTTCCATATAAGGTCCAAAACTACATACTCAGATCTTCACCAAACTTTGCAGGGATACATTGGATGACAAGACACGTGGAAAAAACGTACAAAACAAGAGATTGGAGACATCAAGATTTTGGACGAATTTTTTAAGAATTTTCAAATTTTCAGATAGGAGGTTCCATATAAGGTCAAAAACTACATACTCAGATCTTCACCAAACATTGCAGGGATACATTGGATGTCAAGACACGTGGAAAAAACGTACAAAACAAGAGATTGGAGACATCAAGAATTTGGACGAATTTTTTAAGAATTTTCAAATTTTGAGATAGGAGGTTCCATATAAGGTCAAAAACTACATACTCAGATCTTCACCAAACTTTGCAGGGATACATTGGATGTCAAGACACGTGGAAAAAACGTACAAAACAAGAGATTGGAGACATCAAGATTTTGGACGAATTTTTTAACAATTTTCAAATTTTCAGATAAGGTCAAAAACGACATACTCAGATCTTCACCAAACTTTGCAGGGATACATTGGATGTCAAGACACGTGGAAAAAACATACAAAACATAGGATTTGGGATATGAAGATTTTGGTCAAATTTTTTAAGAATTTTCAAATTTTCAGATAGGAGGTTCCATATAAGGTCCAAAACTACATACTCAGATCTTCACCAAACTTTGCAGGGATACATTGGATGTCAAGACACGTGGAAAAAACGTACAAAACAAGAGATTGGAGACATCAAGATTTTGGACGAATTTTTTAAGAATTTTCAAATTTTCAGATAGGAGTTTCCATATAAGGTCAAAAACTACATACTCAGATCTTCACCAAACATTGCAGGGATACATTGGATGTCAAGACACGTGGAAAAAACGTACAAAACAAGAGATTGGAGACATCAAGAATTTGGACGAATTTTTTAAGAATTTTCAAATTTTCAGATAGGAGGTTCCATATAAGGTCAAAAACTACATACTCAGATCTTCACCAAACATTGCAGGGATACATTGGATGTCAAGACACGTGGAAAAAACGTACAAAACAAGAGATTGGAGACATCAAGATTTTGGACGAATTTTTTAAGAATTTTCAAATTTTGAGATAGGAGGTTCCATATAAGGTCAAAAACTACATACTCAGATCTTCACCAAACTTTGCAGGGATACATTGGATGTCAAGACACGTGGAAAAAACGTACAAAATAAGAGATTGGAGACATCAAGATTTTGGACGAATTTTTTAAGAATTTTCAAATTTTGAGATAGGAGGTTCCATATAAGGTCAAATACGACATACTCAGATCTTCACCAAACTTTGCAGGGATACATTGGATGTCAAGACACGTGGAAAAAACATACAAAACATAGGATTTGGGATATCAAGATTTTGGTCAAATTTTTTAAGAATTTTCAAATTTTCAGATAGGAGGTTCCATATAAGGTCAAAAACTACATACTCAGATCTTCACCAAACATTGCAGGGATACATTGGATGTCAAGACACGTGGAAAAAACGTACAAAACAAGAGATTGGAGACATCAAGATTTTGGACGAATTTTTTAAGAATTTTCAAATTTTCAGAAAGGATGTTCCAGATAAGGTCAAAAACGACATACTCAGATCTTCACCAAACTCTCCAGGGATACATTGGATGTCAAGACACGTGGAAAAAACATACAAAACATAGGATTGGGGACATCAAGATTTTGGTCAAATTTTTTAAGAATTTTCAAATTTTCAGATAGGAGGTTCCATATAAGGTCAAAAACTACATACTCAGAACTTCACCAAACATTGCAGGGATACATTGGATGTCAAGACACGTGGAAAAAACGTACAAAACAAGAGATTGGAGACATCAAGATTTTGGACGAATTTTTGAAGAATTTTCAAATTTTCAGATAGGAGGTTCCAGATAAAGTCAAAAACTACATACTCAGATCTTCACCAAACTTTGCAGGGATACATTGGATGTCAAGATACGTGGAAAAAACGTACAAAACAAGAGATTGGAGACATCAAGATTTTGGACGAATTTTTTAAGAATTTTCAAATTTTCAGAAAGGATGTTCCAGATAAGGTCAAAAACGACATACTCAGATCTTCACCGAACTCTGCAGGGATACATTGGATTTCAAGACACGTGGAAAAAACATACAAAACATAGGATTGGGGACATCAAGATTTTGAACGAATTTTTTAAGAATTTTCAAATTTTCAGAAAGGAGGTTCCAGATAAGGTCAAAAACGACATACTCAGATCTTCACCAAACTTTGCAGGGATACATTGGATGTCAAGACACGTGGAAAAAACGTACAAAACAAGAGATTGGAGACATCAAGATTTTGGACGAATTTTTTAAGAATTTTCAAATTTTCAGATAGGAGGTTCCAGATAAGGTCAAAAACTACATACTCAGATCTTCACCAAACTTTGCAGGGATACATTGGATGTCAAGACACGTGGAAAAAACGTACAAAACAAGAGATTGGAGACATCAAGATTTTGGACGAATTTTTGAGGAATTTTCAAATTTTCAGAAATGAGGTTCCAGATAAGGTCAAAAACTACATACTCAGATCTTCACCAAACTTTGCAGGGATACATTGGATGTCAAGACACGTGGGAAAAACGTACAAAACAAGAGATTGGAGACATCAAGATTTTGGACGAATTTTTTAACAATTTTCAAATTTTCAGATAGGAGGTTCCAGATAAGGTCAAAAACTATATACTCAGATCTTCACCAAACTTTGCAGGGATACATTGGATGTCAAGACACGTGGAAAAAACATACAAAACATAGGATTGGGGACATCAAGATTTTGGACGAATTTTTTAAGAATTTTCAAATTTTCAGAAAGGAGGTTCCAGATAAGGTAAAAAACGACATACTCAGATCTTCACCAAACTTTGCAGGCATACATTGGATGTCAAGACACGTGGAAATAACGTACAAAAGAAGAGATTGGAGACATCAAGATTTTGGACGAATTTTTTAAGAACTTCCAAATTTTCAGATAGGAGGTTCCAGATAAGGTCAAAAACTACATACTCAGATCTTCACCAAACTTTGTAGGGATACATTGGATGTCAAGACACGTGGAAAAAACGTACAAAACAAGAGATTGGAGACATCAAGATTTTGGACGAATTTTTGAGGAATTTTCGAATTTTCAGAAATGAGGATCCAGATAAGGTCAAAAACTACATACTCAGATCTTCACCAAACTTTGCAGGGATACATTGGATCTCAAGACACGTGGGAAAAATGTACAAAACAAGAGATTGGAGACATCAAAATTTTGGACGAATGTTTTAACAATTTTCAAATTTTCAGATAGGAGGTTCCAGATAAGGTCAAAAACTACATACTCAGATCTTCACCAAACTTTGCAGGGATACATTGGATGTCAAGGCAAGTGGAAAAAACGTACAAAACAAGAGATTGGAGACATCAAGATTTTGGACGAATTTTTTAAGAATTTTCAAATTTTCAGATAGGAGGTTCCAGATAAGGTCAAAAACTACATACTCAGATCTTCGCCAAACTTTGCAGGGATACATTGGATGTCAAGACACGTGGAAAAAACGTACAAAACAAGAGATTGGTGTCATCAAGATTTTGGACGGGTTTTTTAGGAATTTTCAAATTTTCAGATGAGAGGTTCCAGATAAGGTCAAAAACTACATACTCAGATCTTCACCAAACTTTGCAGGGATACATTGGATGTCAAGACACGTGGAAAAAACGTACAAAACAAGAGATTGGAGACATCAAGATTTTTAACGAATTTTTTAAGAATTTTCAAATTTTCAGAAAGGATGTTCCAGATAAGGTCAAAAACGACATACTCAGATCTTCACCAAACTTTGCAGGGATACATTGGATGTCAAGACACGTGGAAAAAACATACAAAACATAGGATTGGGGACATCAAGATTTTGGTCAAATTTTTTAAGAATTTTCAAATTTTCAGATAGGGGGTTCCATATAAGATCAAAAACTACATACTCAGATCTTCACCAAACATTGCAGGGATACATTGGATGTCAAGACACGTGGAAAAAACGTACAAAACAAGAGATTGGAGACATCAAGATTTTGGACGAATTTTTTAAGAATTTTCAAATTTTCAGAAAGGATGTTCCAGATAAGGTCAAATACGACATACTTAGATCTTCACCAAACTTTGCAGGGATACATTGGATGTCAAGACACGTGGAAAAAACATACAAAACATAGGATTTGGGATATCAAGATTTTGGTCAAATTTTTTAAGAATTTTCAAATTTTCAGATAGGAGGTTCCATATAAGGTCAAAAACTACATACTCAGATCTTCACCAAACATTGCAGGGATACATTGGATGTCAAGACACGTGGAAAAAACGTACAAAACAAGAGATTGGAGACATCAAGATTTTGGACGAATTTTTTAAGAATTTTCAAATTTTCAGATAGGAGGTTCCATATAAGGTCAAAAACTACATACTCAGATCTTCACCAAACATTGCAGGGATACATTGGATGTCAAGACACGTGGAAAAAACGTACAAAACAAGAGATTGGAGACATCAAGAATTTGGACGAATTTTTTAAGAATTTTCAAATTTTCAGATAGGAGGTTCCATATAAGGTCAAAAACTACATACTCAGATCTTCACCAAACTTTGCAGGGATACATTGGATGTCAAGACACGTGGAAAAAACGTACAAAACAAGAGATTGGAGACATCAAGATTTTGGTCAAATTTTTTAAGAATTTTCAAATTTTCAGATAGGAGGTTCCATATAAGATCAAAAACTACATGCTCAGATCTTCACCAAACATTGCAGGGATACATTGGATGTCAAGACACGTGGAAAAAACGTACAAAACAAGAGATTGGAGACATCAAGATTTTGGACGAATTTTTTAAGAATTTTCAAATTTTCAGATAGGAGGTTCCATATAAGGTCAAAAACTACTACTCAGATCTTCACCAAACATTGCAGGGATACATTGGATGTCAAGACACGTGGAAAAAACGTACAAAACAAGAGATTGGAGACATCAAGATTTTGGACGAATTTTTTAAGAATTTTCAAATTTTGAGATAGGAGGTTCCATATAAGGTCAAAAACTACATACTCAGATCTTCACCAAACTTTGCAGGGATACATTGGATGTCAAGACACGTGGAAAAAACGTACAAAACAAGAGATTGGAGACATCAAGATTTTGGACGAATTTTTTAACAATTTTCAAATTTTCAGATAAGGTCAAAAACTACATACTCAGATCTTCACCAAACTTTGCAGGGATACATTGGATGTCAAGACACGTGGAAAAAACGTACAAAACAAGAGATTGGAGACAGCAAGATTTTGGACGAATTTTTTAAGAATTTTCAAATTTTCAGAAAGGATGTTCCAGATAAGGTCAAAAACGACATACTCAGATCTTCACCAAACTTTGCAGGGATACATTGGATGTCAAGACACGTGGAAAAAACATACAAAACATAGGATTTGGGATATGAAGATTTTGGTCAAATTTTTTAAGAATTTTCAAATTTTCAGATAGGAGGTTCCATATAAGGTCCAAAAACTACATACTCAGATCTTCACCAAACTTTGCAGGGATACATTGGATGTCAAGACACGTGGAAAAAACGTACAAAACAAGAGATTGGAGACATCAAGATTTTGGACGAATTTTTTAAGAATTTTCAAATTTTCAGATAGGAGGTTCCATATAAGGTCAAAAACTACATACTCAGATCTTCACCAAACATTGCAGGGATACATTGGATGTCAAGACACGTGGAAAAAACGTACAAAACAAGAGATTGGAGACATCAAGAATTTGGACGAATTTTTTAAGAATTTTCAAATTTTCAGATAGGAGGTTCCATATAAGGTCAAAAACTACATACTCAGATCTTCACCAAACATTGCAGGGATACATTGGATGTCAAGACACGTGGAAAAAACGTACAAAACAAGAGATTGGAGACATCAAGATTTTGGACGAATTTTTTAAGAATTTTCAAATTTTGAGATAGGAGGTTCCATATAAGGTCAAAAACTACATACTCAGATCTTCACCAAACTTTGCAGGGATACATTGGATGTCAAGACACGTGGAAAAAACGTACAAAACAAGAGATTGGAGACATCAAGATTTTGGACGAATTTTTTAACAATTTTCAAATTTTCAGATAAGGTCAAAAACTACATACTCAGATCTTCACCAAACTTTGCAGGGATACATTGGATGTCAAGACACGTGGAAAAAACGTACAAAACAAGAGATTGGAGACATCAAGATTTTGGACGAATTTTTTAAGAATTTTCAAATTTTCAGAAAGGATGTTCCAGATAAGGTCAAAAACGACATACTCAGATCTTCACCAAACTTTGCAGGGATACATTGGATGTCAAGACACGTGGAAAAAACATACAAAACATAGGATTTGGGATATGAAGATTTTGGTCAAATTTTTTAAGAATTTTCAAATTTTCAGATAGGAGGTTCCATATAAGGTCCAAAACTACATACTCAGATCTTCACCAAACTTTGCAGGGATACATTGGATGTCAAGACACGTGGAAAAAACGTACAAAACAAGAGATTGGAGACATCAAGATTTTGGACGAATTTTTTAAAAATTTTCAAATTTTCAGATAGGAGGTTCCATATAAGGTCAAAAACTACATACTCAGATCTTCACCAAACATTGCAGGGATACATTGGATGTCAAGACACGTGGAAAAAACGTACAAAACAAGAGATTGGAGACATCAAGATTTTGGACGAATTTTTTAAGAATTTTCAAATTTTCAGATAGGAGGTTCCAGATAAGGTCAAAAACTACATACTCAGATCTTCACCAAACTTTGCAGGGATACATTGGATGTCAAGACACGTGGAAAAAACGTACAAAACAAGAGATTGGAGACATCAAGATTTTGGACGAATTTTTGAGGAATTTTCAAATTTTCAGAAAGTAGGTTCCAGATAAGGTCAAAAACTACATACTCAGATCTTCACCAAACTTTGCAGGGATACATTGGATGTCAAGACACGTGGGAAAAACGTACAAAACAAGAGATTGGAGACATCAAGATTTTGGACGAATTTTTTAACAATTTTCAAATTTTCAGATAGGAGGTTCCAGATAAGGTCAAAAACTATATACTCAGATCTTCACCAAACTTTGCAGGGATACATTGGATGTCAAGACACGTGGAAAAAACATACAAAACATAGGATTGGGGACATCAAGATTTTGGACGAATTTTTTAAGAATTTTCAAATTTTCAGAAAGGAGGTTCCAGATAAGGTCAAAAACGACATACTCAGATCTTCACCAAACTTTGGAGGCATACATTGGATGTCAAGACACGTGGAAAAAACGTACAAAAGAAGAGATTGGAGACATCAAGATTTTGGACGAATTTTTTAAGAACTTCCAAATTTTCAGATAGGAGGTTCCAGATAAGGTCAAAAACTACATACTCAGATCTTCACCAAACTTTGCAGGGATACATTGGATGTCAAGACACGTGGAAAAAACGTACAAAACAAGAGATTGGAGACATCAAGATTTTGGACGAATTTTTGAGGAATTTTCGAATTTTCAGAAATGAGGATCCAGATAAGGTCAAAAACTACATACTCAGATCTTCACCAAACTTTGCAGGGATACATTGGATCTCAAGACACGTGGGAAAAATGTACAAAACAAGAGATTGGAGACATCAAAATTTTGGACGAATGTTTTAAGAATTTTCAAATTTTCAGATAGGAGGTTCCAGATAAGGTCAAAAACTACATACTCAGATCTTCACCAAACTTTGCAGGGATACATTGGATGTCAAGGCAAGTGGAAAAAACGTACAAAACAAGAGATTGGAGACATCAAGATTTTGGACGAATTTTTTAAGAATTTTCAAATTTTCAGATAGGAGGTTCCAGATAAGGTCAAAAACTACATACTCAGATCTTCGCCAAACTTTGCAGAGATACATTGGATGTCAAGACACGTGGAAAAAACGTACAAAACAAGAGATTGGTGTCATCAAGATTTTGGACGGGTTTTTTAGGAATTTTCAAATTTTCAGATGAGAGGTTCCAGATAAGGTCAAAAACTACATACTCAGATCTTCACCAAACTTTGCAGGGATACATTGGATGTCAAGACACGTGGAAAAAACGTACAAAACAAGAGATTGGAGACATCAAGATTTTGGACGAATTTTTGAGGAATTTTCGAATTTTCAGAAATGAGGATCCAGATAAGGTCAAAAACTACATACTCAGATCTTCACCAAACTTTGCAGGGATACATTGGATCTCAAGACACGTGGGAAAAATGTACAAAACAAGAGATTGGAGACATCAAAATTTTGGACGAATGTTTTAACAATTTTCAAATTTTCAGATAGGAGGTTCCAGATAAGGTCAAAAACTACATACTCAGATCTTCACCAAACTTTGCAGGGATACATTGGATGTCAAGGCAAGTGGAAAAAACGTACAAAACAAGAGATTGGAGACATCAAGATTTTGGACGAATTTTTGAGGAATTTTCGAATTTTCAGAAATGAGGATCCAGATAAGGTCAAAAACTACATACTCAGATCTTCACCAAACTTTGCAGGGATACATTGGATGTCAAGACACGTGGAAAAAACGTACAAAACAAGAGATTGGTGTCATCAAGATTTTGGACGGGTTTTTTAGGAATTTTCAAATTTTCAGAAAGGATGTTCCAGATAAGGTCAAATACGACATACTTAGATCTTCACCAAACTTTGCAGGGATACATTGGATGTCAAGACACGTGGAAAAAACATACAAAACATAGGATTTGGGATATCAAGATTTTGGTCAAATTTTTTAAGAATTTTCAAATTTTCAGATAGGAGGTTCCATATAAGGTCAAAAACTACATACTCAGATCTTCACCAAACATTGCAGGGATACATTGGATGTCAAGACACGTGGAAAAAACGTACAAAACAAGAGATTGGAGACATCAAGATTTTGGACGAATTTTTTAAGAATTTTCAAATTTTCAGATAGGAGGTTCCATATAAGGTCAAAAACTACATACTCAGATCTTCACCAAACATTGCAGGGATACATTGGATGTCAAGACACGTGGAAAAAACGTACAAACCAAGAGATTGGAGACATCAAGAATTTGGACGAATTTTTTAAGAATTTTCAAATTTTCAGATAGGAGGTTCCATATAAGGTCAAAAACTACATACTCAGATCTTCACCAAACTTTGCAGGGATACATTGGATGTCAAGACACGTGGAAAAAACGTACAAAACAAGAGATTGGAGACATCAAGATTTTGGTCAAATTTTTTAAGAATTTTCAAATTTTCAGATAGGAGGTTCCATATAAGATCAAAAACTACATGCTCAGATCTTCACCAAACATTGCAGGGATACATTGGATGTCAAGACACGTGGAAAAAACGTACAAAACAAGAGATTGGAGACATCAAGATTTTGGACGAATTTTTTAAGAATTTTCAAATTTTCAGATAGGAGGTTCCATATAAGGTCAAAAACTACATACTCAGATCTTCACCAAACATTGCAGGGATACATTGGATGTCAAGACACGTGGAAAAAACGTACAAAACAAGAGATTGGAGACATCAAGATTTTGGACGAATTTTTTAAGAATTTTCAAATTTTGAGATAGGAGGTTCCATATAAGGTCAAAAACTACATACTCAGATCTTCACCAAACTTTGCAGGGATACATTGGATGTCAAGACACGTGGAAAAAACGTACAAAACAAGAGATTGGAGACATCAAGATTTTGGACGAATTTTTTAACAATTTTCAAATTTTCAGATAAGGTCAAAAACTACATACTCAGATCTTCACCAAACTTTGCAGGGATACATTGGATGTCGAGACACGTGGAAAAAACGTACAAAACAAGAGATTGGAGACATCAAGATTTTGGACGAATTTTTTAAGAATTTTCAAATTTTCAGAAAGGATGTTCCAGATAAGGTCAAAAACGACATACTCAGATCTTCACCAAACTTTGCAGGGATACATTGGATGTCAAGACACGTGGAAAAAACATACAAAACATAGGATTTGGGATATGAAGATTTTGGTCAAATTTTTTAAGAATTTTCAAATTTTCAGATAGGAGGTTCCATATAAGGTCCAAAAACTACATACTCAGATCTTCACCAAACTTTGCAGGGATACATTGGATGTCAAGACACGTGGAAAAAACGTACAAAACAAGAGATTGGAGACATCAAGATTTTGGACGAATTTTTTAAGAATTTTCAAATTTTCAGATAGGAGGTTCCATATAAGGTCAAAAACTACATACTCAGATCTTCACCAAACGTTGCAGGGATACATTGGATGTCAAGACACGTGGAAAAAACGTACAAAACAAGAGATTGGAGACATCAAGAATTTGGACGAATTTTTTAAGAATTTTCAAATTTTCAGATAGGAGGTTCCATATAAGGTCAAAAACTACATACTCAGATCTTCACCAAACATTGCAGGGATACATTGGATGTCAAGACACGTGGAAAAAACGTACAAAACAAGAGATTGGAGACATCAAGATTTTGGACGATTTTTTTAAGAATTTTCAAATTTTGAGATAGGAGGTTCCATATAAGGTCAAAAACTACATACTCAGATCTTCACCAAACTTTGCAGGGATACATTGGATGTCAAGACACGTGGAAAAAACGTACAAAACAAGAGATTGGAGACATCAAGATTTTGGACGAATTTTTTAACAATTTTCAAATTTTCAGATAAGGTCAAAAACTACATACTCAGATCTTCACCAAACTTTGCAGGGATACATTGGATGTCAAGACACGTGGAAAAAACGTACAAAACAAGAGATTGGAGACATCAAGATTTTGGACGAATTTTTTAAGAATTTTCAAATTTTCAGAAAGGATGTTCCAGATAAGGTCAAAAACGACATACTCAGATCTTCACCAAACTTTGCAGGGATGCATTGGATGTCAAGACACGTGGAAAAAACATACAAAACATAGGATTTGGGATATGAAGATTTTGGTCAAATTTTTTAAGAATTTTCAAATTTTCAGATAGGAGGTTCCATATAAGGTCCAAAACTACATACTCAGATCTTCACCAAACTTTGCAGGGATACATTGGATGTCAAGACACGTGGAAAAAACGTACAAAACAAGAGATTGGAGACATCAAGATTTTGGACGAATTTTTTAAGAATTTTCAAATTTTCAGATAGGAGGTTCCATATAAGGTCAAAAACTACATACTCAGATCTTCACCAAACATTGCATGGATACATTGGATGTCAAGACACGTGGAAAAAACGTACAAAACAAGAGATTGGAGACATCAAGAATTTGGACGAATTTTTTAAGAATTTTCAAATTTTCAGATAGGAGGTTCCATATAAGGTCAAAAACTACATACTCAGATCTTCACCAAACTTTGCAGGGATACATTGGATGTCAAGACACGTGGAAAAAACGTACAAAACAAGAGATTGGAGACATCAAGATTTTGGACGAATTTTTTAACAACTTTCAAATTTTCAGATAGGAGGTTCCAGATAAGGTCAAAAACTACATACTCAGATCTTCACCAAACTTTGCAGGGATACATTGGATGTCAAGATACGTGGAAAAAACGTACAAAACAAGAGATTGGAGACATCAAGATTTTGGACGAATTTTTTAAGAATTTTCAAATTTTCAGAAAGGATGTTCCAGATAAGGTCAAAAACGACATACTCAGATCTTCACCAAACTCTGCAGGGATACATTGGATTTCAAGACACGTGGAAAAAACATACAAAACATAGGATTGGGGACATCAAGATTTTGAACGAATTTTTTAAGAATTTTCAAATTTTCAGAAAGGAGGTTCCAGATAAGGTCAAAAACGACATACTCAGATCTTCACCAAACTTTGCAGGGATACATTGGATGTCAAGACACGTGGAAAAAACGTACAAAACAAGAGATTGGAGACATCAAGATTTTGGACGAATTTTTTAAGAATTTTCAAATTTTCAGATAGGAGTTTCCAGATAAGGTCAAAAACTACATACTCAGATCTTCACCAAACTTTGCAGGGATACATTGGATGTCAAGACACGTGGAAAAAACGTACAAAACAAGAGATTGGAGACATCAAGATTTTGGACGAATTTTTGAGGATTTTTCAAATTTTCAGAAATGAGGTTCCAGATAAGGTCAAAAACTACATACTCAGATCTTCACCAAACTTTGCAGGGATACATTGGATGTCAAGACACGTGGGAAAAACGTACAAAACAAGAGATTGGAGACATCAAGGTTTTGGACGAATTTTTTAACAATTTTCAAATTTTCAGATAGGAGGTTCCAGATAAGGTCAAAAACTATATACTCAGATCTTCACCAAACTTTGCAGGGATACATTGGATGTCAAGACACGTGGAAAAAACATACAAAACATAGGATTGGGGACATCAAGATTTTGGACGAATTTTTTAAGAATTTTCAAATTTTCAGAAAGGAGGTTCCAGATAAGGTCAAAAACGACATACTCAGATCTTCAGCAAACTTTGCAGGCATACATTGGATGTCAAGACACGTGGAGAAAACGTACAAAAGAAGAGATTGGAGACATCAAGATTTTGGACGAATTTTTTAAGAACTTCCAAATTTTCAGATAGGAGGTTCCAGATAAGGTCAAAAACTACATACTCAGATCTTCACCAAACTTTGCAGGGATACATTGGATGTCAAGACACGTGGAAAAAACGTACAAAACAAGAGATTGGAGACATCAAGATTTTGGACGAATTTTTGAGGAATTTTCGAATTTTCAGAAATGAGGATCCAGATAAGGTCAAAAACTACATACTCAGATCTTCACCAAACTTTGCAGGGATACATTGGATCTCAAGACACGTGGGAAAAATGTACAAAACAAGAGATTGGAGACATCAAAATTTTGGACGAATGTTTTAACAATTTTCAAATTTTCAGATAGGAGGTTCCAGATAAGGTCAAAAACTACATACTCAGATCTTCACCAAACTTTGCAGGGATACATTGGATGTCAAGGCAAGTGGAAAAAACGTACAAAACAAGAGATTGGAGACATCAAGATTTTGGACGAATTTTTTAAGAATTTTCAAATTTTCAGATAGGAGGTTCCAGATAAGGTCAAAAACTACATACTCAGATCTTCGCCAAACTTTGCAGGGATACATTGGATGTCAAGACACGTGGAAAAAACGTACAAAACAAGAGATTGGTGTCATCAAGATTTTGGACGGGTTTTTTAGGAATTTTCAAATTTTCAGATGAGAGGTTCCAGATAAGGTCAAAAACTACATACTCAGATCTTCACCAAACTTTGCAGGGATACATTGGATGTCAAGACACGTGGAAAAAACGTACAAAACAAGAGATTGGAGACATCAAGATTTTGGACGAATTTTTTAAGAATTTTCAAATTTTCAGAAAGGATGTTCCAGATAAGGTCAAAAACGACATACTCAGATCTTCACCAAACTTTGCAGGGATACATTGGATGTCAAGACACGTGGAAAAAACATACAAAACATAGGATTGGGGACATCAAGATTTTGGTCAAATTTTTTAAGAATTTTCAAATTTTCAGATAGGGGGTTCCATATAAGATCAAAAACTACATACTCAGATCTTCACCAAACATTGCAGGGATACATTGGATGTCAAGACACGTGGAAAAACGTACAAAACAAGAGATTGGAGACATCAAGATTTTGGACGAATTTTTTAAGAATTTTCAAATTTTCAGATAGGATGTTCCAGATAAGGTCAAAAACGACATACTCAGATCTTCACCAAACTTTGCAGGGATACATTGTATGTCAAGACACGTGGAAAAAACATACAAAACATAGGATTGGGGACATCAAGATTTTGGTCAAATTTTTTAAGAATTTTCAAATTTTCAGATAGGAGGTTCCATATAAGGTCAAAAACTACATACTCAGATCTTCACCAAACATTGCAGGGATACATTGGATGTCAAGACACGTGGAAAAAACGTACAAAACAAGAGATTGGAGACATCAAGATTTTCCACGAATTTTTTAAGAATTTTCAAATTTTCAGATGGGAGGTTCCAGATAAGGTCAAAAACGACATACTCAGATCTGCACCAAACTTTGCATGGATACATTGGATGTCAAGACAAGTGGAAAAAACGTACTAAACAAGAGATTGGAGACATCAAGATTTTCGACGAATTTTTTAAGAATTTTCAGATGGGAGGTTCCAGATAAGGTCAAAAACGACATACTCAGATCTTCACCAAACTTTGCAGGGATACATTGGATGTCAAGACACGTGGAAAAAACGTACAAAACAAGAGATTGGAGACATCAAGATTTTGGACGAATTTTTGAGGAATTTTCAAATTTTCAGAAATGAGGTTCCAGATAAGGTCAAAAACTACATACTCAGATCTTCACCAAACTTTGCAGGGATACATTGGATGTCAAGACACGTGGAAAAACGTACAAAACAAGAGATTGGAGACATCAAGATTTTGGACGAATTTTTTAAGAATTTTCAAATTTTCAGATAGGATGTTCCAGATAAGGTCAAAAACGACATACTCAGATCTTCACCAAACTTTGCAGGGATACATTGGATGTCAAGACACGTGGAAAAAACATACAAAACATAGGATTGGGGACATCAAGATTTTGGTCAATTTTTTTAAGAATTTTCAAATTTTCAGATAGGAGGTTCCATATAAGGTTAAAAACTACATACTCAGATCTTCACCAAACATTGCAGGGATACATTGGATGTCAAGACACGTGGAAAAAACGTACAAAACAAGAGATTGGAGACATCAAGATTTTCCACGAATTTTTTAAGAATTTTCAAATTTTCAGATGGGAGGTTCCAGATAAGGTCAAAAACGACATACTCAGATCTTCACCAAACTTTGCATGGATACATTGGATGTCAAGACAAGTGGAAAAAACGTACAAAACAAGAGATTGGAGACATCAAGATTTTCGACGAATTTTTTAAGAATTTTCAAATTTTCAGAAAGGAGGTTCCAGATAAGGTCAAAAACTACATACTCAGATCTTCACCAAACTATGCAGGGATACATTGAATGTCAAGACACGTGGAAAAAACGTACAAAACAAGAGATTGGAGACATCAAGATTTTGGACGAATTTTTTAAGAATTTTCAAATTTTCAGATAGGAGGTTCCAGATAAGGTCAAAAACTACATACTCAGATCTTCACCAAACTTTGCAGGGATACATTGGATGTCAAGACACGTGGAAAAAACGTACAAAACAAGAGATTGGAGACATCAAGATTTTGGACGAATTTATGAGGAATTTTCAAATTTTCAGAAATGAGGTTCCAGATAAGGTCAAAAACTACATACTCAGATCTTCACCAAACTTTGCAGGGATACATTGGATGTCAAGACACGTGGGAAAAACGTACAAAACCAGAGATTGGAGACATCAAGATTTTGGAAGAATTTTTTAAGAATTTTCAAATTTTCAGATAGGAGGTTCCAGATAAGGTCAAAAACTACATACTCAGATCTTCACCAAACTTTGCAGGGATACATTGGATGTCAAGACACGGGGAAAAGACGTACAAAACAAGAGATTGTGGTCATCAAGATTTTGGACGGATTTTTTAGGAATTTTCAAATTTTCAGATGGGAGGTTCCAGATAAGGTCAAAAACTACATACTCGGATCTTCACCAAACTTTGCAGGGATACATTGGATGTCAATACACGTGGAAAAAACGTACAAAGCAAGAGATTGGAGACGTCAAGATTTCGGACGAATTTTTTTAGAATTTTCAAATTTTGAGAAAGGATGTTCCAGATAAGGTCAAAAACGACATACTCATATCTTCTCCAAAATTTGCAGGGATACATTGGATGTCAAGACACGTGGGAAAAACGTACAAAACAAGAGATTGGAGACATCAAGATTTTGGACGAATTTTTTAAGAATTTTCAAATTTTCAGATAGGAGGTTCCAGATAAGGTCAAAAACTACATACTCAGATCTTCACCAAACTTTGCAGGGATACATTAGTAGTTGTATTTGTGGTGGGGACAGCGCCACTTACAAGTGTAGAAAAGGCGAGGCTATTTGATTGAACAATCAGATTTGTTTACACTTAAAACAATGCCAAGATGGGGTCTGTACCCCAATTCTTCAGGTGTGATATGCTCTGATTTTTAAGAAATTCTGAATTTCTAGTGTAGAAAAGGCGAGGGCTCAACAGATAGATTTACTCATACTTAAGACAATGGCAAGAGGGGCTTATACCCTAATTTTTCAGGTGTGGAGGTTCGGGTTTAAGTCCTCATAAAATGTGAAGCCTCCCCTGATGGCAAAATGTTAATATTGTTGTCTTGTAAACAAAAAGCTCGGGGTTCGAGTCCTGATAGATTGAAATACATGTGGCAAAATAATATGTCCACAAGTGAGATTTTGAATAATTACTGCTCGTTGATAGCCCCCAAATCTGAAACCCCCCTCCCTCCTCTGCTCAGACAGATTCGGCCATGTGTGTAAAAGCTATATCTGTGTGATTGTTGTTTATAAACTTGTCAAAAATATGGCTTTTTTGGCAATATTTCTATGCTCTATAACTTACAGATCTAATTTAATATACAAATTTGTGCTGTTGCCTGCTTTTTTCCAATCTCTGATCAATTCCATTGCTTGGGGTAAATTATAGCTCGGAAATGCATGAATTGATATTAATCTATCAAAAGACTAATGTTTTGCCTCCATGCCTTGCCGGCACGCAAGAGATAAAATCTACACGCTAGAAGGGGGCATTAATGATTTTTCTATTCACTGAAGGGGCCATTAATCTTTCTGTGCGACAGGGGGGAAAGTGTAACATGTCTGCGACATGTAAAAGTGTAACAAAGATTATTGAGATAAAAATACATATTTTCACACAGTGGCAATGAACTGACCCCCCTTCATTCTGAAAGCAATTCTGTTCTGATAATATGAGCCTAGGCAAAGACTTAGAAAATATTATGGCAGTTCAAAATCCAATTTTGTCTGCATTAAGGTCTCAGAACCCGGTAAAATGTGGGCATATTCCATATTGAGAAGTGTTAATATTGCTGCATTGTAATCAGGGGCTTTGGGTTCGAGTCCTGATAAAAGATTGAAATATATACAACTGCCCACACATAAGATATTCACTGCTAGCTGATAATACAGTTGAGGTTTCAAAGCTGGTAGAGTGTCTGGGGCCTCTCTGACAGCAAAGTGTTGGTATTATTGCTTTGTAATCAAAGGGCCTCTGTGTTTGAATCGGGCTTCTAGAATTGCTCCGTGACTCTCTCATTTCTTACATCATAAACATATGATTTTTCACCTATGAGAATAACGCTACATATGGTGTCATCGGGTAAAGCCTCGTGAAATTCACAGATAATTTTAATGTTCGTTCTGTCATTCACCACAACTTGTTTTCTTTTTGAAGCATTGATGACAAACATGGGTCTCCGTGTTTTGAATTCATCTGGTGTGTAATACATGTCCGTATTGCCTGTAGTGACCCTTTTGAAAGCCGAAAAAGCTTCATATAATTTGAGAAAATCACCCTTGGACATGTCTAAATTATAATTTTCTCTAGGAAAAACCTCATTTCTGCCATTTTTAAGATATATGTTCTTGATGTTGCAGTTATCAAATTTGCTTGAATTTTTTTCCTGATTATTGTGTCTCCCAGTCTGAAACAGTACCACTACAAAATCAGGCATGTCAAATTGTATGCTGGAGAATGAATTTGTGGCATCAAATTCATAATAAGTACCAGTGGCAACCTTCTGTACGCATTGATATGTGTAAAATTGCAGAGGAATTTGCGGATTTTTTAGGATATCTGCTTTGTATTTAAGAGCATAACTGGCCTCATATTCAACAACCGGGATTCTTAACTCCATAGTCTGAATAATGCACTTGCCCTCATCAGGTAGGGTATTAGGCAGAGCTTCTCCTGTAGGGTTTATCGCACTGTACCTCATCAAAGCATTATTATCATTTGCAGCTCTTCTAAATGTAATTCTTAAGTAGTTGTATTTACGGGGGGATAAACTCGAGAAAGTACGAACCCCCCTCCAGCAGCTTTGGCCATACTTAAAACTTGCTCAACATGCCCATACGAGTTTTTTGCTCTAGTGTGGAGCTCTTCCTAATCCAAGATTTTTGTAAAAATGCCCTCGGGAATTTTTCAGAAAGTACGAGCTTTCTCAGATTGATTTGTGCATACTTACAAAAGTTGCATCAGCCAGATTTTTGTCCATAAACTTGTCAAAAAGTGATATATTTTTGGCCACACCAGAAATTAAGCACATATACATACATACATACACATATTTACTTCCGGTTTAAGTTTAATTGGATACTAGGTTCAATTTGCTTGCTCCGTGACACTCTATTTCTTATATTATATGTTTGCATGTTTCTCCTCTGTGTCAGTGTGTGGAATTCCCGAGACGGTAGTATTGATTTTTGCCTTGCCCTCAGCGCCAGTATTTACAGAAATTCCCGAGTATTGCATCATTCAGTATTGTGAGACTGACTGAGGAGAACAGATGTATTGATACAGTACTTCTTATACTTACAGGTTTAAATTCATATTGAACAATATAAAATCTGTTATTTGTTGTAATCCACTCATATTTAGAGTTAAGCTTATATTTGTCCCAGCCTGTTATACATAACAAGGTTATTGCTATTCAAGATATGCATGTTTGTGCAGGCATTTGCGCTGGGTCAGTGTGAATGATTTTTACACTTGTGGGCTATTGGCTTTACAACCTGTCATAAGATTAATATTATTAATATTAATCCATAGAGATTAGATTTAAAACCCAGGAAATTGTATATAAATACCAAAGCCAAAAATATTAAGTGTATATACACCTACACACATATACACACACACAAAGTACAGTGCTGAACCCAACTGATATTTTTTATTCAGTATAAAGTTTTGAATTGAATCCCAGGAAATTGTATATAATAAACAACAACAAAAATGCCGAATCAAAAATATTGTAATCAGTGCAATAAGAATATATCCAGCTCTAATTGGGCCAAGCATCAAAAAATTTGTAATCCAGACAAATACAGAACTCCCACAAAAATTTGCCCCAAATGCAATAGAAAATATAACATGGAATATTTCACATATACACATAAAAATACTTGCTCTGCACAACCATCCACTTCTGGTCTGAAAAGAAAGTACGAAGCACCTGTTAATGCCAGAGCAGCAAAGCAGCCACGCTATGAACCCATCCGTAGCAGTTTTAACGGCCAATTAAGGGATCACCGGTTTGTATCAGAGCCAAGATGTGGCATTGAGAATTTCTTGAACAGTATAAATCCTAATCTGCAGGCAATTCTCAATGCACAAAATGGCTCTTATAAGCTGTCCCTCAAATTGTTTGTACAATATAAGAAACCAAACGCTACAAAATTTACACACCCCCACATAACAGAAACTGTACCGGTATATTCAAATGCAAATTTAGACACAATAATAAGCAGCTTGATAAATCAACTGAATATCAAACACTCTGAATTTGCGGCAAAAGAATCAGGATGGAGCCTATGCGGTTCATTGCACAAGTTATATGTTAATATTTCTGAATTCAACCCATTACAAGGATCCACATATCTGCCATTACCTGCCAATATCAAAAACAAAAGAGCCGTGGTCAATATTGAAAATACCGACCAGAAATGTTTTCTGTGGTGTATATTAGCTGTTTTGTATCCAGTTTCAAGGAATCCTCAGAGAATAAGTTATTACAAACAGCATGAACATATTTTTGACGATGCAATGGAGGGTTTGGAATATCCAATGTCAGTTCAGAATATTGATAAATTTGAAAAAAAGGCCAGGCACATCGATGGCAAACAATTATCTATTAATGTATTTACTTGTTCCACTGGCAATTGCTTGATAGATCCTCTCAGAATCAGTACACTTGATGATGAATCTGCAGTTCCGATTGATCTGCTCTTAATTGAAAAGGATGGTACATATCATTATACTCTGATACATAATCTTGAAGCTTTAGTGAGAACACAACTAGACAAATATAAAAAAATATTCAAGTTGTGCAGAAGATGCTTAACTGTATTTTATGGTCAAAAAATGGTGAAGGGGGTTCGGGAAGAGAATGCAGAAATTGCTAAAAACAAGTTAATTGAGCATCAGAAATACTGTGGGAACCATAAACCTGTTCATATGGTGATGCCCAATCCAAGTGAAAATTGCAAATTCCGAAAGTATGAAGCCTTGTTGGAACACCCAGCATATATTGTCTGTGATTTCGAATCGAACGTCAAACCTATTGCATTCTGCAATCCAGATCCTGATGAATCTTCAATTACACCATACCAGCTACATGAACCTTCCAGCTTTTGTTATACAGTTATACGGGATGGTGTTGTTATTAAAGAATATTCATACAAGGGACCAAATGCCATCAAAGAATTTGAACATAGAATAGAAAATGAGTGCCGTGACATAGCATCTAACATCTTATTAAAATCAAAGCCTATGTTGCCTTTAACAGAGGAAGAGATTGAGGATTTCAACAATGCAGAAAAATGCCCGGTATGTGATTCTGAATTTTCAGATATAAATATCAAGGTTCATCACCATTCTCATGCAGATGGTCGATATAAACAGGCCCTGTGTAATAGCTGTAATATTCAGATCAAGAGACCAAGATTTATCCCTGTATTTTTCCATGGTGGTTCCAATTATGATTTCCATCATCTGATCAGGTACGGGGGGTTTGACAAGCAGAATTTAAATATTTTAGCTGAAAATGATGAGAAATATATATCTATTAGCAAGATAATTAAAGTTGATGGTGTTCCTATTCACATAAGATTTCTTGATTCTTACAGATTTTTATCGGCTAGCCTGGCCACACTGGCCACTCAATTACCTGATGATCACTTGAAAATCACACGTGCAATGTTTCCAAATCAGGACCTGAAATTAATTAGGCGGAAGGGTGTATATCCATATGACTATGTCACAGATTTTTCTAAATTTGATGAGTGTTCCCTGCCACCACAACATGAGTTTTACAGCAGAATCAGAGGATCTGGAATCAGTGATGAAGATTATCACCATGCTCAGTTGATGTGGAACAATTTAAAATGCAAGACATTTGGTGATTATCACATGGCATATTTGAAACTTGATGTCACCCTCTTAGCTGATATATTGCAAGCATTCAGAAAATCTTCCATGCAAAATTATGGACTGGACCCAGTGTATTTTTTCAGTGCCCCGGGTCTAGCATGGGCCGCAATGTTTTTGAACACCAAAATGCAATTGGATCTAATCCACGATCAAGATATGTATCTGTTTATGGAGAAATGTATAAGAGGAGGGATGGTGCAATGTTCCCAGAGATATGCCAGAGCAAATAACAAGCATATGCCTGATTATGATCCAGCACGGCCATCAAATTATATACTGTATGTGGATGCAAACAGCCTCTATGGTCACGCTATGATGGATAAATTGCCATATGCAGGGCTTGAGTGGGTTGAAGATTTCAATATTGAAGATCTTCAGAACTTTGATGACAGTAATTATGGCCTGTTCTTAGAGGTTGATCTGACAATTTCTGATGATTTGCACAATAAATTTTCTGATCTGCCCCCAATTCCCGAGGTTCAGTGCTCACCTGGCTCTAAACAGAAGAAGCTCATGATGACACTGGAGCCGAAACAAGGCTATGTCATATATTACAAAAACCTCCAGTTCCTGATGAAACATGGTGTTCAAGTGACCAAAGTTGGAAAAGTCTTAAGGTTCAGGCACTCAAGATGGTTGAAACCATACATTGATACAAACACAGAGCTTCGAACATCTGCAAAGAGCCAATTTGATAAGGGCTTGTTTAAATTGATGGTGAATTCAGTGTATGGCAAAACAATTGAAAATGTCAGAAAACATACCGATGTTAAAATAATTACTGACCCCAGCCTGAGCAAAAAATTGGTTGCAAAGCCAAACTTCAATTACAGAAGAATTTATGATGAGCACATGGCACTTTTCAACATGAAAAAAACAAAGATTAAGTTTGATAAGCCTATTTATGTAGGGGCTGTGATATTAGAATTGTCCAAATTACATATGTTAACATTGTATTATGAAGTGTTGAAACCTTTTTATGGTGATCGTGTAAAATTATTGTACATGGACACGGATAGTTTTATTCTTGATATTCAAACAGAAGATGTTTATCAAGATATGTCACAGCCTGAATTGCTTGAATATTTTGATACCAGTGAACATACAAGAATTCAACCCCACAACAAAAAAGTGCCTGGCAAGTTAAAAGATGAGACACTTGGTGATGTTATTGTGGCATTTGCTGGGTTAAGTGCCAAGATGTACACTTTTAAAACATGTAGTGCTGTTGTCAAAAAGGCCAAGGGCATTGGCAGAGTTACTGTGGACAAAGAGCTTGAATTTGAAGATTATGAAAATTGCCTCAAATCCCAGAATTCAATCAAAACATCAGAAAATAGAATTCAGAGTGAGGATCACTTGCTGACTAGCAATATTGTAAGAAAAGTGGCTCTGGACCCACATGATGATAAGAGATGCATTTTATCATGTGGCATACATACTTTACCTTGGGGGCATTGTGATTTGAGAAGTGGCAAACAATGCCCAATTACAGAGCATGATTTGAAATAAATAAACATGCCCATGAACTTATTTGGGTTCAAAAAACAGGCTATTATGGACCTGCCAACGCCACAACCCTCTTCTGATATGCTGTCTAAACTGAGTGGCTTGTTAATTATTCATCTGAACAGCATACTTACAGATGTTGATGATGAAACAGGTAAAATATTGTACATATTTAACAATAATTTAAATCATTACCAATTACCTGTAGGTGGGCAATTGCAATTTATTACAACCCCTGAGGGTGATGTCAAGATTTCAGTAGGGAGAAATATTTATAGAATTAAGCACTCAAACATGGTTTCTGGCACTGTATATACTGTTTCTGCTGGTGACTGCTTATACATTGAGGTCCCTGGATCATATGACAAGCTTATACCCTTTTTTATAGAATTAAGAATCAGATACTCTATAATAAATAACCACTAAAACAAAAATGCCTAATGATATATTTGGCCATACAAGACATGAAGATCACAGTGATGAGATTCTGATGCTTGATGTCAGAGTCAAGAAATTAAGAAGTGATTTACAAGCTTTACAAACCACACTCAATGCCAGTCTTCAATTAGAAATTACAAATTTGCAATCACAATGCATGGACCCTCTTCTTAAAATTGACTCAGAACTCAAACTGCTGCTTCAGAAATATACTGATCTGGCAACATTAGATAATTTTCAAAGTTTGGAAGAAGCTGTAGCAGCTCTTCAAGCCAAATTTAAGACCCAGGCCACCAACTCTGAGCAACTGAAACAACGATTAGAAGAACAGATTAATAATGTCCAGACACAGCTCCAAACAATTGTCAAAAGCATAAAATCACAAGAAGATTTTGATCTAGTGATTTCCACTCTAAAAGAACAGATTCAGTCACTCCAAATACCTAATCTGGACCCTCTGCACAATGCCATAGCCGAGGTTAAAGAAAAAATTGAGACACTTGAAAATTTTATGAACAATTTGCCATCTTCTGATGCTTTGAGTGCAATAACTCGGAGTGTTGCAAACATCAAGCTGCAACTTGAAACATATGAAGATTTTGGAAAAATTCAAAGTACCATAACCCATCTTGAGGGTACAATAGCAGCAGTGCAAAGTGATTTGACAAATCTACAAGAATCTCGCCTGCCCGGGATTGTAGATACTCTTGTCAGTGTCCAGGAACAGATCACAAAGCTTGAAAACCTCAACACTGAATCTGAACTATCTCATTTTCATCACTTGATCGATGATATTCAAACAAAACTTGAAATTTTACAACAATCAACACCCTCTCAGGCAGATATAGCCCGGCTCCAAAATGCTATGCAAAATGTGGCTGATGCTTCTGAATTAAACAATATAAAATTGGCACTTGAATTTTTGCAGAATACTGTTTCAAATCTTCCCACATCACAGGAACTTAAAAATATTAAGAGGGCAGTGAATAGGATATTGAAATCAGAAGATATCAAGAATATCCAGACAGAGATCAAACATCTCACTCAGACAGTGGCCACTCTACCAACCAATCAACATATTAATGAACTGCATGCCCTGTTTGAGGATATCAGAAGACAGGTCCATGATCTTACTGCTCAAAATTCAAAATTGGCAGTTGTTGAAAATTTGCAACAAATTGTAGCTAATATCAAGCAACAGCTAGGGACCATGGAATCCAATCAAGCAAATGCCCTGTCTGTTTTTGCCACCCAGCTTCAAGAGATTGTGCAACAATACAAGAAACTTGTTGTGGACATAAAAATCAAGCCAGGCCATGATGATGTTGTTAGGACCATCAATGAGCACCTTGAATCTGTAACAAGCAGATTGCTCACAGCAGAAAAAGAAATAACAGCCATAATCGAGAATCCAAAACATACAGTAATTCTTGAATTGTACAGCATCCCCAACAAAGAATATGATTCACCATTTACACCAGGTGGCAAAATATATATGCTGTCCCCTGCACAATTTTATTACCAGTTTTTTGTTGGGGGCACATTGAGACCAATCAAAATCAAATATTGGCATCAGCCACAGGCACACCACTACCCCACCTTATCAATAACAAATGCTGAGAACAAACCAAAAATCACCAGTGTAGAGTTAGAAGATTTTACAGATCCCAATACATTAGAAACAGCCTATACTGAAGATGATGGATCTCTGGAATTTAAAATACAAATAGGAGACAAATTATATTTAGAAAATCCTGCAGTCTCAGCTGCTGAACACCCTATAGTTGCAATATTCTTGTTTACATATTATGTCTAGACAAATTATTGTTGATGAATTACACAGACAAGCCAGACATAATTATAAGAGACTCCCAGTAGTCACAAAGGGCATAGATGATTTATGGCAGAGCGACTTGATTGAGTTGTCAAGTGGACAGCTGAAAAACTTAGACAAAATCAACAAGGGCTACAAGTATCTACTCACTGTAATAGACACATTTTCAAAATTTGCCTGGGCTCTGCCACTCAAATCCAAGACTGGAACATGTGTTACAGAAGCCCTCAGGACAATCATCAATCAGAGTGGAAGATCACCGCGCTATTTGCAAACAGATAATGGCAAAGAATTTTATAATTCAGTGTTTCAACAATTTATTAAAAGCCAGGCAATAAAACATTACTCGAGTTACAGTGATCTCAAGGCCTCAATTGTAGAGAGATTCAACAGAACCTTAAAAAATCTTATGTATAAACAATTTACACTTCAAGGTAATTATAAATGGATTAATATTCTTCCAGAACTTCTACATAAATATAACAATTCTGTCCATTCCACAATCAACATGAAACCCTCTGAAGTAACTTCATCTGATGAGCAAAAATTGATCAGGACTGTTTATTATCCTAGATACCAGCCAACAACAAGAAGGGCCAAATTCAGGGTGGGTGATCAAGTAAGAATCAGCAAATATAAGCACTTATTCAAAAGAGGCTTTACAAGAAACTGGAGCACCGAATTATTTACAGTGGTTGAAGTTAAACCCGGGACCCTTAACACATATATAATAAAAATCACCGAGGAGAAATTCTCAAAGGCCGGTTCTATGAACAAGAGCTCAGCAAAACTAAACAGCCTGACACGTATCTCATAGAGAAAATCATCCGTAGAAAAGGTAACAAGTTATTTGTCAAATGGCTGGGTCATCCGGAAAACAGCTGGATCGATGCAAACAAAATAATAATATGAGCACCTGGGATGTTATAAAGAGGCTGCCAGAACCTGAACAGCAGAATAAGAGAAATGGCAAATTGTTGCCTGATAATATTAGATGTCTTATTGTTGGGCCATCTGCTTGTGGTAAAACTACACTAATGATTGATAATTTTTTATTGGCACCCAACTGGTTAGACTGGAAAAACAGGCACTTGTATGTCTTCTCTAAGAGCTTGGAACAATTAAAATATCAGCAGCTGATGAAGCTATATGATGGATTGGATATAGCCACTTTTGAACCAGATGTTAAGCCACTCCATGAATGTTTCGATAATTCTGTTGTTGTGTTTGATGACATTATACTGGATAATCAAAACAAGGTTAGAAATTTCTTTACACAGGGGCGGCACAAAAACATAGATTGCTTCTACCTGGCACAGACTTTTTCTAAAATACCGAAGCAGCTGATCCGAGACAACAGCAATTTTATATGTGTGTTTCATCAAGATCATACCAACCTCAAACACATACATGATGAATATGTAGGTGGGGACTTGAGCTACAATGCTTTTTCCAAGTTTTGCAGTAGGTGCTGGAATCAGGACAGTTATGGGTTTGTCACAATTGATATGACAAGAACACCTAATACTGGCAAATACAGAAATAAAATCAACAATTTTTTAGACGTAGAGACGTATATAAACAACCATGAAACGACCAATCATTGATGATCTTAAGTTAAGAGATTATCTCGTAAAAAGATTTAAGGGATGGAAATCAGAGAACCGTGGAATTTATGAAAAACACAAACAAACAGAACAGCCTGTAATTGATGCTATTAATAATTTAGGTAAGAATATCAAAACTGTTACAGAGCAGAATCAAAATTTGATCACAGAGCTTGTACCTGTAGCTGCCAGGAACATATTAGATTATCCATTCACCCCACTTTCCAGTATTCATACACCTAGTCCTGTTGCTCCTCGAAGAATTGAAGCTACTCAGGATCCTATTGAATTGGGTCTTCTTGCTCAAAAATATTTAACCACACCTAAAGACAACAAAGATGAGGTGTTTGGCTTATATGCTGACACAGAGCTTGATGGCAGCATCATACATAGAATTGGCAATTTCAGAGTAACATTTATGGGGGATGATCTGATTGTTTATTCAGAATCTCGTCTCGGAGAAAGAGGTGGTTTTGTTAAATATCCCGGCACACCTGGGTTGTGGGAACTGATGACTAGGAAAAGGCCTGGCAGCTATACAGATCAAGATTATGAACATTACAAAGAAATATTAATAAAATCAGATGCTCTATACCAGAACAATGATCCCACACAAAAAAGAGTCAAGTCTAGCAGTGGAGCAAAATACAATAATTTAATCAAGCCCATATGGTCACAGATCAAGACTGGCAGTGGAATCAAACAATACAACACCCTGCCTAAAGAATTTGTGTGGGTTGATGATGTCAGGAAACTTGTAGATAGGTTATTGGTGATAGCTGGGGAGGAAAATGCTGGCAACCACAATTTTTACAATGAAAAGGTTGGAATTATGGACATGATAAGCACAAAATTGTCTAATTTTATAGTGAGTGACCCTAAGGGGATTGGATATCTCATAAAAATTATTAATACTTTACCCCCCAAATTTTGGAATGTTTCTGAGGGTCGGGGCTTGGTTAATGACATTATAAACAAGCTGCCATTTGAGGTACACATTCCAGGCTATCAGTATTGTGGTCCAGGCACAAAATTGGATCATAGATTAAACAGAGGTGATCCTGGTGTAAATCCCCTAGATGCTGCTTGTAGAGACCATGACATAGCATACAACACACATTCTGATCTTGACAAGAGACATGTTGCAGACAAGAAATTAGAAGAGGCTGCATTCGGTAGATTTGTAAGCAAAGATGCTTCTTTAAGTGAAAAAATAGCAGCATTGGGAACCACCATAGCTATGAGCACCAAACAAAAACTGGGGTGGGGGTTGTGAACATGTATATAATAAACCTACAATGAAGGCCAAGGGTGTTATGTATCAAATACCTTATGCAGGTCTTAAATCTCTTAAAACTATTGATAGCCTTTTAACCAAAAAACAGCGCAAGAAAAAAAGCTCTTGTCTTGCAAAGGGCCATGGTATGAAATTGTTGCTTAGTACCCCCCAATTAAAAAAATTACAGCAATCCAGGAAAAAATCACATGTGGGGGGTTTCATATTTACTATCCCGGCCATCTTAGCTGCTCTCGGGGCTGTTGGGAGCTTGGCTGGGGGATCAGCTGCCATAGCAAAAACAGTAATAGATGCCAAGAAAAATAGGGCAGAATTAGATGAGCAGAGGCGCCATAACCTGGCTATGGAGAAACAAGGCAAAGGTGTTAAGAGAGCCATGAATAAGTTTAAAAAAAACAAGAGCCGCTTACAAACCAAGATATTGAAGCTTTAATCAAGCCACTGGGCATCAAACATTTTAGAGGTGTGTACATGTCTGATTCTTTACCAGAACAACCACTCAACAAAGAGTGTGGCATTGTTAATTTGGATAAGTACAAAAATCAGGGCACTCACTGGATTTGCTATCTTAAATATTTAAAAGATGAGGCATTTGTGTTTGATTCATTTGGAGGTGTTCCACCTGAAAATTTAATAAAATATCTAAAATCAACTAATATTTATTACAATAATGCCCGTGTTCAAAACTTCAAAGATGTTAATTGTGGACATTTGTGTTTATCTGTTCTTAGATATATGTCTCAAATAAATAAACCATCAATTGAAAATTTTCAAAAAACCTTGTGGTATCTGAAACATCATGGGGGTATTCCATCTCACCAGCCAAAATTCAATATTGAAACTCAAATTGCATGATGACATAGTGTATCCCAAAACAATAGCTCTCAGAGCATTTTATGGCATGTACTTGATACCTAATATTACACACCACAACAATACAATTGCAGTAGGGGATCAAAAAATTGTCATCACTCCAGGGCAATATAATCTGTCCACTCTAAATGCTCAATTACCCAGAGGTATAGTATTAAGTCAAAATTCTGTCACTCACAGAGTAGAGATTGTGTCTGCTACAGAAACAGTGGATCTGGGTACTATAGGAGAGCTGTTAGGTTTTGAGAACAACACAAAACTTGAACCGGCCATCAAACACACTGCTATGAATATACCTAAATTCTTAGCCATAGAGACTCTGAATATTCACTGTAATGTGGCCGAGGGTATGATCACCAAATCAAATAGCATAGCCACTCACAAACAAACTGGCATCATTGCAACATTCAAACCTAATTCCGAATTCATGGAGCCCATCATCTACAATCCATCCCCAACATTATATTTTCCTGTATGTCATAATAGAATAGATTACATTGAGTTGATGGTCACTAATGAAAAAGAAGAATTAGTTGATTTTGCAGGAGCCACAACAACCGCTATCATAGAGATTAACATTTAAATAAAAATACATACAATGGAAAATATTGAGAGTTATGAGCTACAATCATTCCCCCCAAACAGGAGGACATTTGCAAATTTAAATCAACCCAACACAGAAATTGAGGTTGATCTTGATGTAGGGGATGGATTTATACACCCCCACAGAGCAGATCTATACATCAAATTTGATGTTGTAAAGCTCGATGGAACAGATTATCCGGCAAATTCAAATATAAGATTGGTTGATAATTTTGTACCGCATCTGTTCTCTGAAATTGAGATCAGAAAGCATGGCGTTGTTATAAACAGAATAGATTATCCCGGCATTACCTCTACAGCTTTGGCCACATTAAAATTATCCAAAACCGAGGCTTCATACTACAGAATCGGCGGATTTGAGGCTGGTGATAAGATATTATCTAAAAACCACACTGTGCTGTTCCCTATGCGCCTGTTGCCAGGATTCTTCTCGGATTACAAAGAAATTATGTGGAAGGGGGGGTTAAGAATTACATTTAGAAGAGCTGCCAATGATGATAATGCTTTGATGAGGTACAGTGCGATAAACCCTACAGGGGAAGCTCTGCCTAATACCCTACCTGATGCAGGCAAATGCATTATTCAGACTATGGAGTTAAGAATCCCGGTTGTTGAATATGAGGCCGGCTATGCTCTTAAATACAAAGCTGATATCCTAAAAAATCCGCAAATTCCTCTGCAATTTTACACATATCAATGTGTACAGAAGCCTGCATCTGGCACATATTATGAGTTTGATGCTACAAACTCATTCTCCAGCATACAATACGACATGCCGGATTTTGTGGTGGTACTGTTTCAGACTGGAAGACACAATAATCAGGAAAAAAATTCAAGCAAATTTGATAGCTGCAACATCAAGAACATATATCTTAAAAATGGCAGAAATGAGGTTTTTCCTAGAGAAAATTACAATTTAGACATTTCCAAGGATGATTCTCTTAAATTATATGAAGCTTTTTCGGCTTTCAAGCGTGTCACTACAGGCAATACGGATATGTACTACACTCCAGATGAATTCAAGACACAGAGACCCATGTTTGTAATCAACACTTCAAAAAGAAAACAAGTTGTGGTTAATGACAGGACAAACATTAAAATTATCTGTGAATTTCATGAGGTTTTACCTGAAGACACCATTTGTAGTGTTATTCTCATAGGTGAAAAATCATATGTTTATGATGTAAGAAATGAGAGGGTCACAGAGCAATTCTAGAAGCCCGATTCAAACACAGAGGCCCCTTTGGATATAAAACAATACTTTACCGTCAGAAAATATATTACCTACCCATTTTATACCACCCCTGCTCGTAGCAGATACCTACCCAAAACACAACACATCTGCCAAAAGCTGAAATACAGAAATATTGTAATAATTATTCTGTAAGTTACAGACTTGTGTACAACAAGACCAAGCCTGCTATTCGGTTTGCATGACAATATCCAGGAATTTCCTCAATATGATGAATGGTCCCTGAAAGGGGGGGCACAGTACAGATAAGAATTTCTCTTTGAGCTCCATGACAAATGACATGTAATTTCCCTCGGAAAAAGGCACAGTGTAGGTAATATCAACAGATATAATCACTCATGCATTTACTAATGTCTCTTTGATGATGAATAACTCTCTGAAAAGACACAATAAAGATTAAATCTATTGGCATTAATTTCCCGGGCAAGCATGATTAATTGTTGGCAGAAACATGGGACTGATCAAAAGATTGGAAAGAACATGGAATGTTTACTTGACCTCCATTCTATTGTATTGATCAGGCAGTTTTGCCCGTATTGTTGAGCTGATATTTTACCCAGATAACAAAACTCTGGTGATTCTTAATAGAGAATAATTTTGCTCTGTTATACAACATTTTTACTAAATTTAAGATCTGGGGGCTATCAACTAGCAGTAATTATTCTCAAAATCTCACATATGGAATGCCACATCTATCAGGACTCGAACCCAGAGCCCCTTGTTTACAAAACTACAATATTAACATTTTGCCATCAGACTTTATGAGGACTCAAACCCGAACTTTTTGATTACAAGGCAATAAAAACCATGCACCACACTCCACTCGGTCTCAGAACCCAATAGATATCAATTCAAGATTCCTGGGATTTTGACAGAAAAACATACTATAAGCTTAATTTCTGGTGTGGCCAAAAATATATCACTTTTTGACAAGTTTATGGACAAAAATCTGGCTGATGCAACTTTTGTAAGTATGCACAAATCAATCTGAGAAAGCTCGTACTTTCTGAAAAATTCCCGAGGGCATTTTTACAAAAATCTTGGATTAGGAAGAGCTCCACACTAGAGCAAAAAACTCATATGGGCATGTTGAGCAAGTTTTAAGTATGGCCAAAGCTGCTGGAGGGGGGTTCGTACTTTCTCGAGTTTATCCCCCCGTAAATACAACTACTTTCTTAACCCCCCCTTCCACATAATTTCTTTGTAATCCGAGAAGAATCCTGGCAACAGGCGCATGGGGAACAGCACTGTGTGGCTCTTGGTTAATATCTTATCACCAGCTTCAAATCCACCGATTCTGTAGTATGAAGCCTCGGTTTTGGATAATTTTAATGTAGCCAAAGCTGTGGAGGTAATGCCTGGATAATCCACTCTGTTTATAACAACGCCATGCTTTCTGATCTCAATTTCAGAGAACAGATGCGGCACAAAATTGTCCACCAGTTTTATATTTGTATTTGCCGGATAATCTGTACCATCGAGCTTTACAACATCAAATTTGATGTACAGATCTGCTCTGTGGGGGTGTATAAAGCCGTCCCCTACATCAAGATCAACCTCGATCTGTGTGTTGGGTTGATTTAAATTTGCAAATGTCCTCCTGTTTGGGGGGAATGATTGTAGCTCATAACTCTCAATATTTTCCATTGTATGTATTTTTATTTAAATATTAATCTCTATGATTGCAGTTGTTGTGGCTCCAGCAAAATCAACTAATTCTTCTTTTTCATTAGTGACCATCAATTCAATGTTATCTATTCTATTATGGCATACAGGAAAATATAATGTTGGGGATGGATTGTAGATGATTGGCTCCATGAATTCGGAATTAGGTTTGAATGTTGCAATGATGCCAGTTTGTTTGTGAGTGCCTATGCCATTTGATTTGGTGATCATACCCTCGGCCACATTACAGTGAATATTCAGAGTCTCTATGGCTAAGAATTTGGGTATATTCATAGCAGTGTGTTTGATGGCTGGTTCAAGTTTTGTGTTGTTCTCAAAGCCCAACAGTTCTCCTATAGTACCCAGATTCACTGTTTCTGTGGCAGATACAATCTCTACTCTGTGAGTGACAGAATTTTGACTTAACACTACACCTCTGGGTAACTGAGCATTTAGAGTGGACAGATTATATTGCCCTGGAGTGATGACAATTTTTTGATCCCCAACTGCAATTTTGTTGTTGTGGTGCGTAATATTAGGTATCAGGTACATGCCATAAAATGCTCTGAGAGCTATTGTTTTGGGATACACTATGTCATCGTGCAATTTGAGTTTCAATATTGAATTTTGACTGGTGAGATGGAATACTCCCATGATGTTTCAAATACCACAAGGCCTTTTGAAAATTTTCAATTGATGGTTTATTTATTTGAGACATATATCTGAGAACAGATAAACACAAATGTCCGCAATTAACATCTTTGAAGTTTTGAATACGGGCATTATTGTAATAAAGATTAGGTGAATTTAGATATTTTACTAAATTTTCAGGTGGATCACCTCCAAATGAATCAAACACAAATGCCTCATCTTTTAAATATTTAAGATAACAGATCCAGTGAGTGCCCTGATTTTTGTACTTATCCAAATTAACAATGCCACACTCTTTGTTGAGTGGTTGCTCCGGTAAAGAATCAGACATGTACACACCTCTAAAATGTTTGATGCCCAGTGGCTTGATTAAAGCTTCAATATCTTGGTTTGTAAGCGGCTCTTGTTTTTTTTAAACTTATTCATGGCTCTCTTAACACCTTTGCCTTGTTTCTCCATGGCCAGGTTATGGCGCCTCTGCTCATCTAATTCTGCCTTATTCTTCTTGGCATCTATTACTGTTTTTGCTATGGCAGCTGATCCCCCGGCCAAGCTCCCCACAGCCCCGAGAGCAGCTAAGATGGCAGGGATGGTAAATATAAATCCCCCCACATGTGATTTTTTTCCTGGATTGCTGTAATTTTTTTAATTGGGGGGTACTAAGCAACAATTTCATACCATGCCCCTTTGCAATACAAGAATTTTTTTTCTTGCGCTGCTTTTTGGTCAAAAGACTGTCAATAGTTTTAAGAGATTTGAGACCTGCATAAGGTATTTGATACATAACACCCTTGGCCTTCATTGTAGGTTTATTATATACATTTTCACAGCCCCCACCCCAGTTTTTGTTTGGTGCTCATAGCTATGGTGGTCCCCAATGCTGCTATTTTTTCACTCAAAGAAGCATCTTTGCTTACAAATCTACCAAATGCAGCCTCTTCTAATTTCTTGTCTGCAACATGTCTCTTGTCAAGATCAGAATGTGTGTTGTATGCAATGTCATGGTCTCTACAAGCAGCATCTAGGGGATTAACACCAGGATCCCCTCTGTTTAATCTATGGTCCAATTTTGTCCCGGGACCACAATACTGATAGCCTGGAATGTGTAGTTCAAATGGCAGCTTGTTTATAATGTCATTAACAAGGCCCCGACCCTCAGAAATATTCCAAAATTTAGGTGGTAGAGTATTAATAATTTTTATGAGATATCCAATCCCCTTAGTGTCATTCACTATAAAATTAGACAATTTTGTGCTTATCATGTCCATAATTCCAATCTTTTCATTGTAAACATTGTGGTTGCCAGCATTTTCCTCCCCAGCTATGACCAATAACCTATCTTCAAGTTTCCTGACATCATCAACCCACACAAATTCTTTAGGCAGGGTGTTGTATTGTTTGATTCCACTGCCAGTCTTGATCTGTGACCATATGGGCTTGATTAAATTATTGTATTTTGCTCCACTGCTAGACTTGACTCTTTTTTGTGTGGGATCATTGTTCTGGTATAGAGCATCTGATTTTATTAATATTTCTTTGTAATGTTCATAATCTTGATCTGTATAGCTGCCAGGCCTTTTCCTAGTCATCCGTTCCCACAACCCAGGTGTTCCGGGGTACTTAACAAAAGCACCTTTTTCTCCGAGACGAGATTCTGAATAAACAATCAGATCATCTCCCATAAAAGTTACTCTGAAATTACCAATTCTATGAATAATGCTGCCATCAAGCTCTGTGTCGGCATATAAGCCAAACACCTCATCTTTGTTGTCTTTAGGTGTGGTTAAATATTTTTGAGCAAGAAGACCCAATTCAATAGGATCTTGACTAGCTTCAATTCTTCGAGGGGCAACAGGACTAGGTGTATGAATACTGGAAAGTGGGGTGAATGGATAATCTAATATGTTCCTAGCAGCTACAGGTACAAGCTCTGTGATCAAATCTTGATTTTGCTCTGTAACAGTTTTGATATTCTTACCTAAATTATTAATAGCATCAATGACAGGCTGTTCTGTTTGTTTGTGTTTTTCATAAATTCCACGGTTCTCTGATTTCCATCCCTTAAATCTTTTTACAAGATAATCTCTTAACTTAAGATCATCAATGATTGGTCGTTTCATGGTTGTTTATTTATGTCTCAACGTCTAGAAAATCGTTGATTTTATTTCTGTATTTGCCACTATTGGGTGTTCTTGTCATATCAATTGTGACAAACCCATAACTGTCCTGGTTCCAGCACTTGCTGCAAAACTTGGAAAAATCATTGTAGCTCAAGTCCCCACCTACATATTCATCATGTATGTGTTTGAGGTTGGTATGATCTTGATGAAACACACATATAAAATTGCTGTTGTCTCGGATCAGCTGCTTCGGAATTTTTGAAAAAGTCTGTGCCAGGTAGAAGCAATCCATGTTTTTGTGCCGGCCCTGTGTAAAGAAATTTCTAACCTTGTTTTGATTATCCAGTATAATGTCATCAAACACAACAACAGAGTTATCAAGACATTCATGAAGTGGCTTAACATCTGGTTCAAAAGTGGCAATATCCAATCCATCATATAGCTTCATCAGCTGCTGATATTTTAATTGTTCCAAGCTCTTAGAGAAGATATACAAGTGCCTGTTTTTCCAGTCTAACCAGTTGGGTGCCAATAAAAAATTATCAACCATTAGTGTAGTTTTACCACATGCCGATGGCCCAACAATAAGACATCTAATATTTTCAGGCAGCAACTTGCCATTTCTCTTAATCTGCTGTTCAGGTTCTGGCAGCCTTTTTATAACATCCCAGGTGCTCATATTATTATTTTGTCTGCATCGATCCAGCTGTGTTCTGGAAGTCCTAGCCATTTGACAAATAACTTGTTGCCTTTTCTGCGGATGATTTTTTCTATGAGATATGTGTCAGGCTGTTTAGTTTTGCTGAGTTCTTCTTCATAGAATCTGCCTTTGAGAATTTCTCCTCGGTGGTCTTTTATTATATATGTGTTAAGGGCCCCAGGTTTAATTTGAACCACTGTAAATAATTCGGTGCTCCAGTTTCTTGTAAAGCCTCTTTTGAATAAGTGCTTATATTTGCTGATTCTTACTTGATCACCCACCCTGTATTTGGCCTTTCTTGTTGTTGGCTGGTATCTAGGATAATAAACAGTCCTGATCAATTTTTGCTCATCAGATGGAGTTACTTCAGAGGGTTTCATGTTGATTGTGGAATGGACCGAGTTGTTATATTTATGTAGAAGTTCTGGAAGAATATTAATCCATTTATAATTACCTTGAAGGGTAAATTGTTTATACATAAGATTTTTTAAGGTTCTGTTGAATCTCTCTACAATTGAGGCTTTGAGATCACTGTAACTCGAGTAATGTTTTATTGCCTGGCTTTTAATAAATTGTTGAAACACTGAATTATAAAATTCTTTGCCATTATCTGTTTGCAAATAGCGCGGTGATCTTCCTGAATGATTGATGATTGTCCTGAGGGCTTCTGTAACACATTTTCCAGTCTTGGATTTGAGTGGCACAGCCCAGGCAAATTTTGAAAATGTGTCTATTACAGTGAGTAGATACTTGTAGCCCTTGTTGATTTTGTCTAAGTTTTTCAACTGCCCACTTGCCATCTCAATCAAGTCGCTCTGCCATAAATCATCTATGCCCTTTGTGACTACTGGGAGTCTCTTATAATTATGTCTGGCCTGTCTGTGTAATTCATCAACAATAATTTGTCTAGACATAATATGTAAACAAGAATATTGCAACTATGGGGTGTTCAGCAGCTGAGACTGCAGGATTTTCTAAATATAATTTGTCCCCTATTTGTATATGAAATTCCAAAGAGCCATCATCTTCAACATAAGCTGTTTCTAATGTATTGGGATCTGTAAAATCCTCTAACTCTACACTGGTGATTTTTGGTTTGTTGTCAGCATTTGTTATTGATAAGGTAGGGTAGTGGTGTGCCTGTGGCTGATGCCAATATTTGATCTTGATTGGTCTCAATGTGCCCCCAACAAAAAATTGGTAATAAAATTGTGCAGGGGACAGCATATATATTTTGCCACCTGGTGTAAATGGTGAATCATATTCTTTGTTGGGGATACTGTACAATTCAAGAATTACTGTATGTTTTGGATTCTCGATTATGCCTGTTATTTCCTTTTCTGCTGTAAGCAATCTGCTTGTTACAGATTCAAGGTGCTCATTGATGGTCCTAACAACATCATCATGGCCTGGCTTTATTTTTACGTCCACAACAAGTTTCTAGTATTGTTGCACAATCTCTTGTAGCTGGGTGGCAAAAACAGACAGAGCATTTGCTTGATTGGATTCCATGGTTCCTAGCTGTTGCTTGATATTAGCTACAATTTGTTGCAAATTTTCAACAACTGCCAATTTTGAATTTTGAGCAGTAAGATCATGGACCTGTCTTCTGATATCCTCAAACAGGGCATGCAGTTCATTAATATGTTGATTGGTTGGTAGAGTGGCCACTGTCTGAGTGAGTTGTTTGATCTCTGCCTGGATATTCTTGATATCTTCTGATTTCAATATCCTATTCACTGCCCTCTTAATATTTTTAAGTTCCTGTGATGTAGGCAGATTTGACACTGTATTTTGCAAAAATTCAAGTGCCAATTTTACATTGTTTAATTCAGAAGCATCAGCCACATTTTGCATGGCATTTTGGAGCAGGGCTATATCTGCCTGAGAGGGTGTGGATTGTTGTAAAATTTCAAGTTTTGTTTGGATATCATCTATCAAGTGATGAAAATGAGATAGCTCAGATTCAGTGTTGAGGTTTTCAAGCTTTGTGATCTGTTGCTGGACACTAACAAGTGTATCTACAATCCCGGGCAGGCGAGATTCTAGTACATTTGCCAAATCACTTTGCACTGCTGCTATTGTACCCTCAAGATGGTTTATGGTACTTTGAATTTTTCCAAAATCTTCATATGTTTCAAGTTGCAGCTTAATATTTGCAACACTCCGAGTTATTGCACTCAAAGCATCAGAAGATGGCAAGTTGTTCATAAAATTTTCAAGTGTCTCAATTTTTTCTTTAACCTCGGCTATGGCATTGTTCAGAGGATCCAGGTTAGGTATCTGGAGTGACTGAATCTGTTCCTTTAGAGTGGAAATCACTAGATCAAAATCTTCTTGTGACTTTATGCTTTTGACAATTGTTTGGAGTTGTGTCTGGACATTATTTATCTGCTCTTCCAATTGCTGTTTCAATTGCTCGGAGTTGGTGGCCTGGGTCTTAAATTTGGCTTGAAGAGCTGCTACAGCTTCTTCTAAACTTTGAAAATTATCTAATGTTGCCAGGTCAGTATATTTTTGAAGCAATAATTTGAGTTCAGAATCAATTTTAAGAAGAGGGTCCATGCATTGTGATTGCAGATTTGTAATTTCTAATTGAAGACTGGCATTGAGTGTGGTCTGTAAAGCTTGTAAATCACTTCTTAATTTCTTGACTCTGACATCAAGCATCAGAATCTCATCACTGTGATCTTCATGTCTTGTATGGCCAAATATATCATTAGGCATTTTTGTTTTAGTGGTTATTTATTATAGAGTATCTAATTCTTAATTCTATAAAAAAAGGTATAAGCTTGTCATATGATCCAGGGACCTCAATATATAAGCAGTCACCAGCAGAAACAGTATATACAGTGCCAGAAACCATGTTTGAGTGCTTGATTCTATAAATATTTCTCCCTACTGAAATTTTAACATCACCCTCAGGAGTTGTAATAAATTGCAATTGCCCACCTACTGGTAATTGGTAATGATTTAAATTATTGTTAAATATGTACAATATTTTGCCTGTTTCATCATCAACATCTGTAAGTATGCTGTTCAGATGAATAATTAACAAGCCACTCAGTTTAGACAGCATATCAGAAGAGGGTTGTGGGGTTGGCAGGTCCATAATAGCCTGTTTTTTGAACCCAAATAAGTTCATAGGCATGTTTATTTATTTCAAATCATGCTCTGTAATTGGGCATTGTTTGCCATTTTTCAAATCACAATGCCCCCAAGGTAAAGTATGTATGTCACATGATAAAATGCATCTCTTATCATCATGCGGGTCCAGGGCCACTTTTCTTACAACATTTGAAGTCAACAAGTGATCCTCAATCTGAATTCTATTTTCTGATGTTCTGATTGAACTCTGTGATTTGATGCAATTTTTATAATCTTCAAATTCAAGATCTTTTTCAACAGTCACTCTGCCAATGCCCTTGGCCTTTTTGGCAACAGCGCCACTACATGTTTCAAAACTGTACATCTTGGCACTTAACCCAGCAAATTTCACAATAACATCACCAAGTGTCTCATCTTTTAACTTGCCAGGCACTTTTTTGTTGTGGGGTTGAATTATTGTATGTTCACTGGTATCAAAGTATGCAAACAATTCAGGCTGTGCAATATCTTGATAAACATCTTCTGTTTTAATATCAAGAATAAAACTATCCGTGTCCATGTACATCAATTTTATATTATTACCATAAAAAGGTTTCAACACATCATAATACAATGTTAACATATGTAATTTGGACAATTCCAATATCACAGCCCCTACATAAATAGGTTTATCAAATTTGATCTTTGTTTTCATCATGTTGAAAAGTGCCATGTGCTCATCATAAATTCTTCTGTAATTGAAGTTGGGCTTTGCAACCAATTTTTTGCTCAGGCTGGGGTCAGTAATTATTTTAACATCGGTATGTTTTCTGACATTTTCAATTGTTTTGCCATACACTGAATTAACCATCAATTTAAACAAGCCCTTATCAAATTGGCTCTTTGCCGATGTTCGAAGCTCTGTGTTTGTATCAATGTATGGTTTCAACCATTTTGAGTGCCTGAACCTCAAAACTTTGCCAACTTTGGGCACTTGGACACCATGTTTCATCAGGAACTGGAGGTTTTTGTAATATATGACATAATCCTGTTTTGGCTCCAGGGTCATCATGAGCTTCTTCTGTTTAGAGCCAGGTGAGCACTGAACCTCGGGAATTGGGGGCAGATCAGAAAATTTGTTGTGTACATTATCAGGAAATGTCAGATCAACCTCTAAGAAGAGGCCACAGTTACTGTCATCAAAATCCTTAAGATCCTCAATATTGAAATTTTCAACCCATTCAAGCCCTGCATATGGCAGTTTTTGCATCATAGCGTGACCATAGAGGTTGTTTGCATCTACATACGTTATATAATTTGATGGCCGTGCTGGATCATAATCAGGCATATACTTGTTATTTGCTCTGGCATATCTCTGGGAACATTGCACCATCCCACCTCTTATACATTTCTCCATAAACAGATACATATCTTGATCGTGGATCAGATCCAATTGCTTTTTGGTGTTGAAAAACATTGCAGACCATGCTAGGCCCGGGGCACTGTAAAAATACACTGGGTCCAGTCCATAATTTTGCATGGAAGATTTTCTGAATGCCTGCAATATATCAGCTAAGAGGGTGACATCAAGTTTTAAATATGCCATGTGATAATCACCAAATGTCTGGCAATTTAAATTGTTCCACATCAACTGAGCATGGTGATAATCTTCATCAGTGATTCCAGATCCTCTGATTCTGCTGTAAAACGCTTCTTGTGGTGGCAGGGAACACTCATCAAATTTAGAAAAATCTGTGACATAGTCATATGGATATACACCCTTCCGCCTAATTAATTTCAGGTCCTGATTTGGAAACAATGCACGTGTGATTTTTAATTTATCATCAGGTAATTGAGAGACCAGTGTAGCCAGGCTAGCCGATAAAAATCTGTAAGAATCAAGAAATCTTATGTGAATAGGAACACCATCAACTTTAATTATCTTGCTAATAGATATATATTTCTCATCATTTTCAGCTAAAATATTTAAATTCTGCTTGTCAAACCCCTCGTACCTGATCAAATGATGGAAATCATAATTGGATGCTCCGTGGCAAAATATGGGGATAAATCTTGGTCTCTTGATCTGAATATTACAGCTATTACACAGGGCCTGTTTATATCGACCATCTGTATGAGAATGGTGATGAACCTTGATATTTGTATCTGAAAATTCACAATCACATACCGGGCATTTTTCTGCATTGTTGAAATCTTCAATCTGTTCCTCTGTTAAAGGCAACATAGGCTTTGATATTAATAAAATGTTATATGCTATGTCACGGCACACATTTTCTATTATATGTGCAAATATTTTAATGGCATTTGGTCCCTTGTATGAATATTCTTTAATAACAACACCATCCCGTATAACCACACAACAAAAGCTGGAAGGTTCATGTAGCTGGTATGGTGTACTTGAAGATTCCTCGGGATCTGGATTGCAGAATTCAACAGGTTTGACGTTCGATTCAAAATCACAGACAATATATGCTGGGTGTTCCAACAAGGCTTCAGACTTTTTGAATTTGCAATTTTCACTTGGATTGGGCATCACCATATGAACAGGTTTATGGTTCCCACAGTATTTCAGATGCTCAATTAACTTGTTTTTTGCAATTTCTACACTCTCTTCACAAACACCATTGACCATTTTTCTACCATCAAAAACAGTTAAGCATCTTCTGCACAACTTAAATATTTTTTTATATTTGTCTAGTTGTGTTCTCACTAAAGCTTCAAGATTATGTATCAGAGTGTAATGATATGTGCCATCCCCTTCAATTAAGAGCAGATCAATCGGAATAGCAGATTCATCATCAAGTGTACTGATTCTGAGAGGTGCTATCGGGCAATTGCCAGTGGAACAAATAAATACATTAATAGATAATTGCTTGCCATTGATGTGCCTGGCCCTTTTTTCAAATTTATCAATATTTTGAACAGACATTGGATATTCCAAACCCTCCATTGCATCGTCAAAAATATGTTCATGTTGTTTATAATAAGTTATTCGCTGAGGATCCCTTGAAACTGGATACAGAGCAGCTAAAATACACCACAAAAAGCATTTCGCGTCATTATTTTTTATATTGACCACGGCTCTTTTGTTTTTGATATTGGCAGGTAATGGCAAATATGTAGAACCTTTTAATGGGCTGAATTCAGAAATATTAACATATAACTTGTGTGATGAACCGCATAGGCTCCATCCTGACTCTTTTGCCGCAAATTCAGAGTGTTTCATATTCAATTGATCTATCAACCTGCTTATTATTCTGTCCGAATTTGTATTTGAATATACAGGTACAGTTTCTGTTACGTGGGGGTGTGTAAATTTTGTGTCATTTGGTTTCTTATATTGTACAAACAATTTGAGGGAGAGCTTATAAGAGCCATTTTGTGCATTTAGAATTGCCTGGAGATCAGAATTTTTACTGTTCAAAAAATTCTCAATGCCACATCTTGGCTCTGATACAAACCGATAATCCCTGAGTTGGGCATTAAAACTGCTACGGATGGGTGCATAGCGTGGCTGCTTTGCAGGTCCAGCATTAACAGGTGCTTCATGTTTCCTTTTCAGACCAGATGTGGATGGTTGTGAGGGCAATGCTGATGACTGTACATAAGAATTACACTTATGCCATTTGTAATATGCCTTGCTTAATATTTTATGGCATCTTGGACACATTTTTGTGGCTTTTCTGCATTTCTTAGAGTTACAAATACGGCAATGCCTAGCCCAATGAGAACTAGATATATTTTTATTACACCGATTGCAATATTTTTGTTTTGGCATTTTTTCTTGTTGTTTATTATATAAGATTTTCTGGGCTTCAATTCAAAACTTTATACTTAATAAAAATATCAGTTGGGTTCAGCAGTTAATGGCTGAGCTGGTGCTTTTATACCCAAACAACATCAGTAACTAGGTTTTGGTGATAGTTTTGCTGATGTGCAACACACTTCACCAGGTTTAAAACCCCATCTCTATATCAACTAAATACAATTCAAAATCCAATTTTGAATTGTACAATAAATATTCTGTAAGTCTCACTTGTGTTTATATTAACAGAACAAGACAAAACCAGAATTGTATTCAGGATTGCATGTTTTCATACAAAAAAGCCATATTTTTGACAAGTTTATAAACAACAATCATACAGATATAGCTTTTACACACATGGCCGAATCTGTCTGAGCAGAGGAGAAAGGAGGTTTTCAGATCTGGGGGCTATCAACGAGCAGTAATTATTCAAAATCTCACTTGTAGAGATATTATTTTGCAACATGTATTTCAATCTTATACAGGACTCGAACCCAAAGCCCCTGATTACAATGCCACAATATTAGCACGTCTCCAAATGGATTATGCCCACATTTTACCGGCTTCTGAAGACCTTGATACAGACAAAATTGGATTTTGAACTGCCATAATATTTTCCAAGTCTTTGCCTAGGCTCATATTATCAGAACAGAATTGCTTTCAACATGAAGAGGAGGCAGTTCATTGCCACTGGGTCAGAAAATATGTATCTTTGTCTCAATCTTTGTTACATTTTCCTTGTTACAGACATGTTACACGCACAGAAAGATTAATGGCCCCTTCAGTGAATCGCACAGAAAAATCATTATTATTCCCTTCTAGCGTGTAGATTTTATCTCTTGCGTGCCGGCAGGACATGGAGGCAATTAATTATACCTACCCGCTCTTCTCCTATTGTATGGCTGAGCAGGTGGTTATAAAACATGAAAAAATAAGAAAACTGAGAAATTCAGTTTTTATACAATATATTGTTGTAAAACATTGTTTTACCAGGGTTTCAGATTTAGGGGCTATCAACTAGCAGTAATTATTCAAAATCTCACTTGTGGACATATTATTTTGCCACATGTATTTCAATCTATCAGGACTCGAACCCCGAGCTTTTTGTTTACAAGACAACAATATTAACATTTTGCCATCAGGGGAGGCTTCATATTTTATGAGGACTTAAACCCAAACCTCCACACCTGAAAAATTAGGGTATAAGCCCCTCTTGCCATTGTCTTAAGTATGAGTAAATCTATCTGTTGAGCCCTCGCCTTTTCTACACTAGAAATTCAGAATTTCTTAAAAATCAGAGCATATCACACCTGAAGAATTGGGGTACAGACCCCATCTTGGCATTGTTTTAAGTGTAAACAAATCTGATTGTTCAATCAAATAGCCTCGCCTTTTCTACACTTGTAAGTGGCGCTGTCCCCACCACAAATACAACTACTTACATTGGATGTCAAGACACGTGGAAAAAACGTACAAAACAAGAGCTTGGAGACATCAAGATTTTGGTCAAATTTTTTAAGAATTTTCAAATTTTCAGAAAGGATGTTCCAGATAAGGTCAAAAACGACATACTCAGATCTTCACCAAACTCTGAAGGGATACATTGGATGTCAAGACACGTGGAAAAAACATACAAAACATAGGATTGGGGACATCAAGATTTTGGTCAAATTTTTTAAGAATTTTCAAATTTTCAGATAGGAGGTTCCATATAAGGTCAAAAACTACATACTCAGATCTTCACCAAACTTTGCAGGGATACATTGGATGTCAAGACACGTGGAAAAAACGTACAAAACAAGAGATTGGAGACATCAAGGTTTTGGACGAATTTTTTAAGAATTTTCAAATTTTCAGAAAGGAGGTTCCATATAAGGTCAAAAACTACATACTCAGATCTTCACCAAACTTTGCATGGATACATTGGATGTCAAGACACGTGGAAAAAACATACGAAACATAGGATTGGAGACATCAAGATTTTGGTCGAATTTTTTAAGAATTTTCAAATTTTCAGATGGGAGGTTCCAGATAAGGTCAAAAACTACATACTCAGATCTTCACCAAACTTTGCAGGGATACATTGGATGTCAAGACACGTGGAAAAAACGTACAAAACAAGAGATAGGAGACATCAAGATTTTGGTCGAATTTTTTAAGAATTTTCAAATTTTCAGAAAGGATGTTCCAGATAAGGTCAAAAACGACATACTCAGATCTTCACCAAACTTTGCAGGGATACATTGGATATCAAGACACGTGGAAAAAACGTACAAAACAAGAGATTGGAGACATCAAGATTTTGGACGAATTTTTTAAGAATTTTCAAATTTTCAGATAGGAGGTTCCAGATAAGGTCAAAAACTACATACTCAGATCTTCACCAAACTTTGCAGGGATACATTGGATGTCAAGATACGTGGAAAAAACGTACAAAACAAGAGATTGGAGACATCAAGATTTTGGACGAATTTTTTAAGAATTTTCAAATTTTCAGAAAGGATGTTCCAGATAAGGTCAAAAACGACATACTCAGATCTTCACCAAACTCTGCAGGGATACATTGGATTTCAAGACACGTGGAAAAAACATACAAAACATAGGATTGGGGACATCAAGATTTTGAACGAATTTTTTAAGAATTTTCAAATTTTCAGAAAGGAGGTTCCAGATAAGGTCAAAAACGACATACTCAGATCTTCACCAAACTTTGCAGGGATACATTGGATGTCAAGACACGTGGAAAAAACGTACAAAACAAGAGATTGGAGACATCAAGATTTCGGACGAATTTTTTAAGAATTTTCAAATTTTCAGATAGGAGGTTCCAGATAAAGTCAAAAACTACATACTCAGATCTTCACCAAACTTTGCAGGGATACATTGGATGTCAAGACACGTGGAAAAAACGTACAAAACAAGAGATTGGAGACATCAAGATTTTGGACGAATTTTTTAACAATTTTCAAATTTTCAGATAAGGTCAAAAACTACATACTCAGATCTTCACCAAACTTTGCAGGGATACATTTGATGTCAAGACACGTGGAAAAAACGTACAAAACAAGAGATTGGAGACATCAAGATTTTGGACGAATTTTTTAAGAATTTTCAAATTTTCAGAAAGGATGTTCCAGATAAGGTCAAAAACGACATACTCAGATCTTCACCAAACTTTGCAGGGATACATTGGATGTCAAGACACGTGGAAAAAACATACAAAACATAGGATTTGGGATATGAAGATTTTGGTCAAATTTTTTAAGAATTTTCAAATTTTCAGATAGGAGGTTCCATATAAGGTCCAAAACTACATACTCAGATCTTCACCAAACTTTGCAGGGATACATTGGATGTCAAGACACGTGGAAAAATCGTACAAAACAAGAGATTGGAGACATCAAGATTTTGGACGATTTTTTTAAGAATTTTCAAATTTTCAGATAGGAGGTTCCATATAAGGTCAAAAACTACATACTCAGATCTTCACCAAACATTGCAGGGATACATTGGATGTCAAGACACGTGGAAAAAACGTACAAAACAAGAGATTGGAGACATCAAGAATTTGGACGAATTTTTTAAGAATTTTCAAATTTTCAGATAGGAGGTTCCATATAAGGTCAAAAACTACATACTCAGATCTTCACCAAACATTGCAGGGATACATTAGTAGACCTAGTGGCCCGGTACCAAGTCAACAATTGGGGCTCGGTGGGGCAGAGCACAGTTTGGTTGCACATATTCACTTTCCCGGCACACAAGTACGACAGTGTCTTTGAAAATGTTGTAGTACAAGTGGTCCGGTACTGAATTTTCATTTGGGGCTCGTGGGGCTCGTGGGGCTCGGTGGGGCAGAGCACAGTTTGGTTGCACATATTCACTTTCCCGGCACACAAGTACGACAGTGTCTTTGAAAATGTTGTAGTACAAGTGGCCCGGTACTGAATTTTCATTTGGGGCTCGTGGGGCTCGTCGTAGCCTTTTATGATGTATATTTTGAGGGGCACAGAGTTGGCGACACTGTGGGTTTTTACTGTAGCCTTTTATGAGGGGGGGTTTATTGCTTTTTGTTTACATCTGGTAACACTGCCGTAGTTTGACAGTGTTGTTAACCTACTGGGTTTTTTCACTGAGGCTCGAATCATCATGTGGGGCTCATCGTAGCCTTTTATGATGTATATTTTGAGGGGCACAGAGTTGGCGACCTGTGGGTTTTTACTGTAGCTTTTTATGAGGGGGGATTTATTGCTTTCTGTTTACATCTGGCAACTCTATTGGATGTTCTTTTTTTGAGGCTCGAAATTATTATTTGAGGCTTGAAATTATTATTTGAGGCTCGTCGGTGTTACCAACCCACTCTACAAAAATTCTACTATATGATCTTTCACTGGCTAAGCTAACCTACAAATAGGAGTTGGCAGCACTGACTTATAAACCCACTGGGTTCTCTTGGCATGTTTTTTCATGATGTGTTGCTAGACTATTGAGCATCTTGGCGTATACAATGTATATATTTTGAGAGTAGGTAAACCTACATCCAGGAACTGGCAACACTAGTTTCTGACAGTGAATTTGAAATAAAATATTAAACAAAATACATGAGTAAGCACTGTGATTACAAATAGTACCAGTGTTATGCCCCCAACTCCAACTGGGCAACTGGGGGAAATAATTGTACAACAATTTGTACCTAATTGTACAACAACTTGTACCTAATTGTACAACATATACACAGACATAAAAGAGAGAGCCTTCCCGTAACTTACCTCATGTACAATTTATATGTTTTTACAACTGTGAAAAGAAAGCATATGTGTTCTGTATGCACACATTTATTCTTATTTTTCGAAGTTGAATGAAAACACGTGTTTTTACGCTCTCGTAATACTAACCTTACCCACTGATTTTAAATTGCTTCCATCCGCTTTTTTTTCTGTGTTATTTCTGCATGCACGCAACATTCGCTTTCAATAGACAGAAGGAGTGTTAGTATAGCAGGCTCCGAGTTGGGGGATATTTTGCATTTTTTCCCTATAATGTACAAAACATTTACTGTACATAATCTTTTTCCATTTACAACAGTATAAAAAATAAGAGGAATGTGTGACAATATCCATATTAATTAGGGAAAGTATGTTGTATGCTAGGTTAGCTAATTGTGTCTTCTACAGCTTCACTGTATAGACGGTGTTAAAGGCGGAGCTACTGCGGAGCATGCGCACTCGTCTGCCCCCCCCCTCGAACATCCGGTTATGCTTACAATACTATGGACGTTAATATGAAAGGCAAAAGTGGAGATTCTTTTTACAAGGAAATAGGGGTGTTAGCTGTGTAGCATATGGTTGTACAGTTCGATTGGGAACAAATTTATTGAATCAAGTATCACTTCGTAGGGTTTCCGAAGGGACGTAGACAGACGAAAACCTGTTGATACAAGCAAAACGAGAAAGGATTGGTACCCGGGAAAGAATATTTGCGACTTGCATTTTGTTACAAGCATGTTGATTGTTTATCTGCGTATTGTGTTGTGGTGAAAAAGCATGCCTCTTAGTGAGGGCTTCAAACCGAAGCGACACAGGCCCATTTAGTCTATAAATAATAGCATTTTACCACTCATGGTAAAAATCAAGTCTCAGGTGGCACAATACATGCTATTGGGAATCTGAGCGACACGTGCAGCTTGTCGTGCTTCGATTACACACCGAAGCGACAAGCAACAGCCTCTTTACTCTAATGAAACAATTCACCTTGCATACGAGTACAACAGAGCGAGGGCGACACGATGTATTGTACTGAGAAAACAACAGTCCAGTCCAAGCGACACGTGCATTTTCTCGTGGTGAATTGGTTCGAAAGGAAGCTTTCAGACTGCAGCGATACGTCTCTCTTGGAAACCAACATTAAAAAATAAACAACACCTTCCGAACGACAAATTGCAGGTGTCGCTTGTTGCTCGGACTAGACCGTTTTATCAATACCTTGCATTGTGTTGCCCCGGCCTGTTATTTGCGCAAGCGTGACTGATGAATTGTTTGCTTTAGATCGAATGCTTCTGTGCGAAATTCCGATATCACTTGTCGCTTCAGTCTGAAAACTCCCTTGTTGCTTGAAGTAAATTCGTGCGGGTGAAAGTGGCATGCCATATCATAGATTTTTCCTAAATCCCTTATGCAGAAAGGAGACGTTGAAAGCATATATATTTACTAGCATTTGTTATGTGTCATTACAGCTGCAGATTTGTTGGCAAAGATTCACTTAAGCATACTTTATATCATATAATAGTATCATTAGTTTTATAGAATTATCTTTCCCTCATTTTTCCATTTACAAAATAATTTAATATACTGTATAAACGTTCGTCGTACATGATATACTTGTATGTACGTAGTGTGCTATAGAACTGGCGGCCACAAAGACAAGTCATATTTTAATAATCTGCTCTGCAGTTGATCATTCGACGGATTCTAGACGTCCACTCCTTCATAGTAGAACTTTAACAAATGCCTTTCTTGACTATCGTCGTACAACTGATTAAAACAAGCGCTCATTTCTTACTTCGTATGCCGGTGAATTTGCACTGGCAACAACAGGGACTGACCTAAACCGGGAGTTACGGGAGGACCGGGCAAGACCTCACCAATGTTTATGTTTACATTTTTAACACGGTCTATAGAGGGAAGATGGAAAAAGAGAGCTCTACGGAAACTGACGCTCTTAACAATATTGTACGCCCGTGAAAATTATATATAAATAAGACTTAAGCGTATTATCTGCTTTCATGTCAGATTTTGCCAACCTGGGAGCTGTAGTGTTTAGGTGACAAGCGACCTGCTCAAATATGATACTGTTGACAATATTGTACGTCCGTGAAAATTACATATAAATAAGGCATAAGCGTATTATCTGCTTTCATGTCAGATTTTGCCAACCTGGGAGCTGTAGTGTTTAGGTGACAAGCGACCTGCTCAAATATGATACTGTTGACAATATTGTTCGTATATTGTATTGTATAGGAGACTAGAAGCATATAATTTGGCGAAAAAAAAAAAAAACCAAGTAAGGTCATAGAAAATAGTTAAAAAAAGTGAACAATTATATTTTGCATTGCACAGCATTGGATATTAAATAACATACTCCCAAAAAATCTCTGCATTATGCGTTCTGTAAAAAATTGCCCCTACGTGCCAAACTGCTGTGTCAAGTAAACATTTTCAAAAGCACTGTCGTACTTGTGTGCCGGGAAAGCGAATATGTGCGACCAAACTGTGCTCTAAGTGTGGAAAAAATATTTCTATTGCCAACTTCAAGTTGTTTTTTTTTTGACACGTATATATATTATTATTTTTTTAATAGAGGAAGAAAGTCCGTGCTTCGGAAAACGCGATGATGTGCGTAATGATATCTTCCGTCTCCTGCATAGACTTGTACCAATCTACTGTGTAGAAACGAATTTTCGTTTCGTCTCCCTCTCTCTTAGCATCATGTGTTCTACCCTGCTCGATAACCTTTGCTATTGTTGCCACATTGTCATTCCATTCCTGGACACACTCGCGCAAACATCATTGAAAACAATTGAATAGTGCTCCAGCTTGCGGTTCCTACCGTTCGGTAGGGACGCTAATGTGGCAATATAGCACGGCGTAGTGCTTGCTTCTTTTATGCAGTGCATGTTCATTGGCTAGCTAGTAACTAGTGTTGCCAACTGTAATAATGAAGCACTATTTCTGTCATGGAAGGGGAAAAGGCAGGTAAAGTGGCGGTGAGTTTTGTTGGATTGGAAGCACCATATTTTTATTTTATACTAAGTATTTGACCGGTTTGACGTTGTGTGCGTGTATTGCGTGTGTGTATGTAAAAGTGTGTGTTTGCTAATGAACGTTAAATTCCATAATGCCTCCAGTTCTGTCGAAGTTGAAATCAAAAACCTTGCATAGCCAAGCTCGGGAAATTCTAAGCAACGTGCACGAGTTCATGAAGGAGGAAGCCAGTCATGGTGTCATTTATTCAAAATAAATAAATTATGTAGCTCCAACATCATTTCAACTCTGGCTCCGGCACGTGTTCTTGTAGAAATTGCATAGAGGAGGCTGTCATTTTTGCTGCTTAATGCGATACATATTGTTTTCTGTGTTAAAATTGCCATGCTTTGATGGGTGATAAGCCTATTGAAAACTGTGATCGAGCGAGATATTCTTTTGCGCTGAATAGTATTGAAATAGCATAAGAAGTCGTATTATTTATTTTATATTTTGATGTTTTAGTTAGGAATATATTGATTTTCAATTTTCCGTTGCTGCGTAATGACCGGGGGGGGGGGGGGTCGAAATAGAGCGGCATCTGCCGCCACCTCCTAGGGAGGCAAAATGACTAGCGCCGGCCCTGGTTCATAACAAAAAAAAGCCGCGCAGCTTATCGTCTAGTGGCAGTATATGTACTTGTTATTGTTGTGGAAGCCGGCATCTTTTGTAAATGTACAACAAAGGCAACCGACTGTCGCCGATCTCAGAGAGGAAATAATAATACTGCTTCAGGAGGAGTGTTATGGTGCAATTGTAGCGGTTTAACACGTTGGCATGTTATTATCTGCCGTTGCAGTTCCATACCAGTGTATACGGGTTTTGGAAGTGAAAAGTTAGAACGCCACCAGTGCATTAATGCAATGAAAAATAATATATATATTTTTTTATTTTGTTTGAAATTACTCAAATAAGGAATTGTATGAAGAAGTCTTCTTTGCAGCATTTTTGGTAATTTTACTTATGTGTTAGTTCATATTTTGCGAATTTTTAGTCCATATGTATGTAGCTACATACAAAGTCACTTGTTAGTACATATTAATCCTAGTCCTGGTATAATGCATGACGTTTAAAACTCAACGTTAGATAGACCTGAATTCTCTAATTTTATTGTTGTATGTAACAGCTGTGCATCGGCGCACTGCAGCGATTTTTCTATCTGCTCCATTAGCAACACTGCTTTTTTAGTTGTTTCGCGCATTGCATGGCAGAATTATCTGCGCTGGACTCTACCCAGTGCGGCGACCCGTTCACCCAGCGATGCGTCTCTGCTCACGAACCTTTCGAAAGCTGCGTGCTCTAACTTTCTGTCTGCTTTGTGATGTGCATCCAGATCTGTCTGTGTGGTGTTGTAAGCAATGTTGTGATTTTTGCATGCGGCGTCCAACAAATTCACACCCTTGTCCCCTCTCTCCAATTTTTTCTTGAGTTTGGTACCCGGTCTGCAGTACTGGTAGCCAGGTAAATGCATCTCAAAAGGTAACTTGTTACCTTTTGACAACAGGCACCTGTACGTGTTCTCGAAAAGTTTGGAGCAATCCAAATACCAGTAACTGATGAAACTGTACGATGGTCTGGACATTGCAACGTTCGCCTCGGAAATAAAACCACTCGACGATTGTCGTGAAAATTTAGTCGTTGTGTTCGACGACGCCATCTTGGAAAATCAAAATGAAATTCGCAACTTTTTCACGCAAGGTCGTCACAAAAAAAATGGATTGCTTCTACCTAGCTCAAACGTTTTCCAAAATTCCAAAACAGTTAGTACGCGACAACGCTAATTTCATATGTTTGTTTCGTCAAGATCACACCAACCTCAAGAACGCGTGCGATGACTACGTAGGCGGAGACATGAACCACAATCAATTTTCGGAACGCTGCTGCTCTACTTGCTGGAACGGTGACGATTTCGGATTCGCGACGATCGACATGACGAGGAAACCCAACGACGGAAAATACAGAAACAAAATCAACGACTTTCTAAACGTTGCAACGTTGTGAGAAACGACGTTTATTTATATACGTATATACGTATATACGTATATACGTATATACGTATATACGTATATACGTATATAAATAAACGTCGTTTCTCACAACGTTGCAACGTTTAGAAAGTCGTTGATTTTGTTTCTGTATTTTCCGTCGTTGGGTTTCCTCGTCATGTCGATCGTCGCGAATCCGAAATCGTCACCGTTCCAGCAAGTAGAGCAGCAGCGTTCCGAAAATTGATTGTGGTTCATGTCTCCGCCTACGTAGTCATCGCACGCGTTCTTGAGGTTGGTGTGATCTTGACGAAACAAACATATGAAATTAGCGTTGTCGCGTACTAACTGTTTTGGAATTTTGGAAAACGTTTGAGCTAGGTAGAAGCAATCCATTTTTTTTGTGACGACCTTGCGTGAAAAAGTTGCGAATTTCATTTTGATTTTCCAAGATGGCGTCGTCGAACACAACGACTAAATTTTCACGACAATCGTCGAGTGGTTTTATTTCCGAGGCGAACGTTGCAATGTCCAGACCATCGTACAGTTTCATCAGTTACTGGTATTTGGATTGCTCCAAACTTTTCGAGAACACGTACAGGTGCCTGTTGTCAAAAGGTAACAAGTTACCTTTTGAGATGCATTTACCTGGCTACCAGTACTGCAGACCGGGTACCAAACTCAAGAAAAAATTGGAGAGAGGGGACAAGGGTGTGAATTTGTTGGACGCCGCATGCAAAAATCACAACATTGCTTACAACACCACACAGACAGATCTGGATGCACATCACAAAGCAGACAGAAAGTTAGAGCACGCAGCTTTCGAAAGGTTCGTGAGCAGAGACGCATCGCTGGGTGAACGGGTCGCCGCACTGGGTAGAGTCCAGCGCAGATAATTCTGCCATGCAATGCGCGAAACAACTAAAAAAGCAGTGTTGCTAATGGAGCAGATAGAAAAATCGCTGCAGTGCGCCGATGCACAGCTGTTACATACAACAATAAAATTAGAGAATTCAGGTCTATCTAACGTTGAGTTTTAAACGTCATGCATTATACCAGGACTAGGATTAATATGTACTAACAAGTGACTTTGTATGTAGCTACATACATATGGACTAAAAATTCGCAAAATATGAACTAACACATAAGTAAAATTACCAAAAATGCTGCAAAGAAGACTTCTTCATACAATTCCTTATTTGAGTAATTTCAAACAAAATAAAAAAATATATATATTATTTTTCATTGCATTAATGCACTGGTGGCGTTCTAACTTTTCACTTCCAAAACCCGTATACACTGGTATGGAACTGCAACGGCAGATAATAACATGCCAACGTGTTAAACCGCTACAATTGCACCATAACACTCCTCCTGAAGCAGTATTATTATTTCCTCTCTGAGATCGGCGACAGTCGGTTGCCTTTGTTGTACATTTACAAAAGATGCCGGCTTCCACAACAATAACAAGTACATATACTGCCACTAGACGATAAGCTGCGCGGCTTTTTTTTGTTATGAACCAGGGCCGGCGCTAGTCATTTTGCCTCCCTAGGAGGTGGCGGCAGATGCCGCTCTATTTCGACCCCCCCCCCCCCCCGGTCATTACGCAGCAACGGAAAATTGAAAATCAATATATTCCTAACTAAAACATCAAAATATAAAATAAATAATACGACTTCTTATGCTATTTCAATACTATTCAGCGCAAAAGAATATCTCGCTCGATCACAGTTTTCAATAGGCTTATCACCCATCAAAGCATGGCAATTTTAACACAGAAAACAATATGTATCGCATTAAGCAGCAAAAATGACAGCCTCCTCTATGCAATTTCTACAAGAACACGTGCCGGAGCCAGAGTTGAAATGATGTTGGAGCTACATAATTTATTTATTTTGAATAAATGACACCATGACTGGCTTCCTCCTTCATGAACTCGTGCACGTTGCTTAGAATTTCCCGAGCTTGGCTATGCAAGGTTTTTGATTTCAACTTCGACAGAACTGGAGGCATTATGGAATTTAACGTTCATTAGCAAACACACACTTTTACATACACACACGCAATACACGCACACAACGTCAAACCGGTCAAATACTTAGTATAAAATAAAAATATGGTGCTTCCAATCCAACAAAACTCACCGCCACTTTACCTGCCTTTTCCCCTTCCATGACAGAAATAGTGCTTCATTATTACAGTTGGCAACACTAGTTACTAGCTAGCCAATGAACATGCACTGCATAAAAGAAGCAAGCACTACGCCGTGCTATATTGCCACATTAGCGTCCCTACCGAACGGTAGGAACCGCAAGCTGGAGCACTATTCAATTGTTTTCAATGATGTTTGCGCGAGTGTGTCCAGGAATGGAATGACAATGTGGCAACAATAGCAAAGGTTATCGAGCAGGGTAGAACACATGATGCTAAGAGAGAGGGAGACGAAACGAAAATTCGTTTCTACACAGTAGATTGGTACAAGTCTATGCAGGAGACGGAAGATATCATTACGCACATCATCGCGTTTTCCGAAGCACGGACTTTCTTCCTCTATTAAAAAAATAATAATATATATACGTGTCAAAAAAAAAACAACTTGAAGTTGGCAATAGAAATATTTTTTCCACACTTAGAGCACAGTTTGGTCGCACATATTCGCTTTCCCGGCACACAAGTACGACAGTGCTTTTGAAAATGTTTACTTGACACAGCAGTTTGGCACGTAGGGGCAATTTTTTACAGAACGCATAATGCAGAGATTTTTTGGGAGTATGTTATTTAATATCCAATGCTGTGCAATGCAAAATATAATTGTTCACTTTTTTTAACTATTTTCTATGACCTTACTTGGTTTTTTTTTTTTTTCGCCAAATTATATGCTTCTAGTCTCCTATACAATACAATATACGAACAATATTGTCAACAGTATCATATTTGAGCAGGTCGCTTGTCACCTAAACACTACAGCTCCCAGGTTGGCAAAATCTGACATGAAAGCAGATAATACGCTTATGCCTTATTTATATGTAATTTTCACGGACGTACAATATTGTCAACAGTATCATATTTGAGCAGGTCGCTTGTCACCTAAACACTACAGCTCCCAGGTTGGCAAAATCTGACATGAAAGCAGATAATACGCTTAAGTCTTATTTATATATAATTTTCACGGGCGTACAATATTGTTAAGAGCGTCAGTTTCCGTAGAGCTCTCTTTTTCCATCTTCCCTCTATAGACCGTGTTAAAAATGTAAACATAAACATTGGTGAGGTCTTGCCCGGTCCTCCCGTAACTCCCGGTTTAGGTCAGTCCCTGTTGTTGCCAGTGCAAATTCACCGGCATACGAAGTAAGAAATGAGCGCTTGTTTTAATCAGTTGTACGACGATAGTCAAGAAAGGCATTTGTTAAAGTTCTACTATGAAGGAGTGGACGTCTAGAATCCGTCGAATGATCAACTGCAGAGCAGATTATTAAAATATGACTTGTCTTTGTGGCCGCCAGTTCTATAGCACACTACGTACATACAAGTATATCATGTACGACGAACGTTTATACAGTATATTAAATTATTTTGTAAATGGAAAAATGAGGGAAAGATAATTCTATAAAACTAATGATACTATTATATGATATAAAGTATGCTTAAGTGAATCTTTGCCAACAAATCTGCAGCTGTAATGACACATAACAAATGCTAGTAAATATATATGCTTTCAACGTCTCCTTTCTGCATAAGGGATTTAGGAAAAATCTATGATATGGCATGCCACTTTCACCCGCACGAATTTACTTCAAGCAACAAGGGAGTTTTCAGACTGAAGCGACAAGTGATATCGGAATTTCGCACAGAAGCATTCGATTCTAA
>NW_028143640.1:0-60650 GCF_977018435.1 Lepisma saccharinum
TTCCCAATGAGCACATATGGTATGAGAATATGATCTAACAGTTGGGCTGAAAAGTTCGTAGGCTAACATAGTAAAAAATATTTTTTTGACAAAATTCGATTTTATTATTCAATATAGTTGTCTTCGAGGGCGATACAACGATTATAGCGGTCATACAATTTTTCGATGCCATTTTTATAGTACAATTTCTCTTTAGCCTCAAAATAGGACTCAGTTTCGGCGACTACCTCTTCATCAGTGCTAAATTTCTTTCCAGCGAGCATTCCTTTAAGGTCTGCAAACAGTAAAAAGTCACTGGGGGCGAGATCTGGAGAATATGGTGGATGGGGAAGCAATTTTATTACGGTTGAATATCGCTAAACATTGCTCCGAATCATCAAAACGTTGTTGCTTTTGATCGATTGTGAGCACGCGCGGCACCCATTTTGCACACAGCTTTCGCATGTTCAAATATTCATGCACAATATGTCCAACACGTTCCTTTGATATTTTTAAAGTCTCAGCTATCTCGATCAACTTCACTTTACGATCATTTAACATTATTTTGTGGACACACAAAATTATTTCTTTATCCATTTTTTCACAATAACAAAAGCTGCTTCACTCACAATGCTATATCTCACGAACTAATTATCCGGCAGCTGTGAAATTTATGCACATATCTTTTGAAGGTTAGTACTAAGTAAAAATCACATGGATTTAATTCTAGTAACGCCATCTATGAGTCAGCCTACGAACTTTTCAGCCCAACTGTTATTTGATTATGAGTTTTACCATCTGGAGAAGACCAGGTATATTTATGGATATCTTTATGTTTAAAAGTGGTACTTTTTGCAATTAAATTCTTTGAGGTTGCAAAAGTAATTAATCTTATACCCTCCCCCCCCCTCTCTCTCTCTCCCTTTCCATTAACATTACTTAATTCATGAAAACTTTCTTTACCAATAGTAGGTTTAAATGCTTCTTTGTCAATATGCATTAAAAGTCTCCTAACAGAATTTTCATATCATACTGGGAAAATTTATCAAAGACCTGTTCTAACTCTACACAAAAATCATCTTTAGTATTATCATCTTTATCTTCCGTTGGTGCATGATTGTTTATTAAAATAATTTTGCACCACCTATCTTGTAAAACTGCATATGATATCCTATCATTAATAAATTCTACTGTTTTAAGGACCGAGATAATTCTATTATTTATGAAGAAGCCTGTTCCAAAATTATGGTTTTCAGTACGACCATAGGAAAGTATAATTTTTAGTTTTACAAATCCTTCTCCTGGCCACCTAACTTCCTGGACAGCTACTATATCTAATTTCAGTGGCGTCTCGTGGCCTCAAATTTGACCGAATTTAAAATATAATGACAATTCACATGAATTACAAAAAATAGGTATTTTTTTCTTCTAGACTACAAAACTGGACTTACTTTTTTGAAAGAATTTAAAATGTAATGACAAATTACATGAATTACAAAAAAACTGGTATTTATCTTCTTCTAAACTACAAAACTGGACTTATTTTTTTAAAGAATTTAAAATTTAATGACAATTCACATGATTACAAAAGAAAGAGGTATTGTTGTGAAACATACCTTTCTACGAACGTTGACTCCTGTTCTTCTGCTCAGCAAATTTTGTTATTACTTTTTTGTTGAAGCCCTCTATGTTTGAAATGTATTCTTTCTCTATTGTAAGCAAGTGCCAAGGCATTTGGTCTGTCTTATCCCATTGCATTTCTTAAGCAGGTTTTAATACGCTTCAATGTGCTGAAACAACATTCAGATTCAGCTGTTGCCACTGGACTTATTAAAACTATGTTTGTCATTTTTACTGTTTCTGAAAAGGTACCCTCTAAATAATTTTAAATAAAAAATGAATGCAATCTACTGATAGAGTTTATGTTTTTCAACTCTTCACTACAATAAAGAACACAAAGATCCCTCTTTAGTTTTCCCTCTTCTATGAAGGGATAATAAATCTGGGAAGATGCCTCTGTTTAAAGATTGTTCTCTTTCATTACGTCCTCGTAGAGCAAATTCATGTCGACCACAGAATTTTAAGCAATCGATAATTCTATTTAATATATGCCTATTTTTCCGGACAAATTCATTGTGTCTTGTAATTGACAGCCTGTCCTTCATCAATTTGTGTTCGAACATCAGCCCTGCCAAACTCACTCAAACATAGTGAATGAAAGCCACCAAAACACTACACAACAACATGCGAGATCGAATGCGAAGCGAACGAACTAGCCCCGAATCAGCACTCAAATCCATTGGACTCTCCCCTTCTCTCTCTGCTAGCACATGACCTTCACTGTAGCGTAGGTGGGTGTAGGCCACTCCTTCCTTTGCGACGTGCCCCAGAAAACGATAATTGACATCAATGCCGCTAGGAGCGCTGTCGTATCCATTGCAACAGACGATGAATTTACTTTTGTAAAAATCGCCTTTTAAAAGACTGTGTGATAGTTATGCATTATGGTGATTGATAATTACGTCAATATGTGCGTTTTTCTTTAGGGGCTAAGCCCCGGAAGCCCCAAGGGACGAGATGCCACTGTCTAATTTATACTTAACTATCTCATTAAATGTACACTGAAATGCCCCAGGCCGATAAAAACTCAGAACATTCCAAGTGCCTAATTTAATGTCCTTATTCCTAATGTAGATCTTATTCTTAGTTCAGGGATCTCCCAAAGTAGTCCCCGCCTGGAGATCCGAATAGGAGACTATTTTACCTTGGGAACATCCATGGCCTCATATTGCTGATTCTTGACGTGTTTTTACAGTGCAGAGTTGTGAACTCTATGCCTAACCCCCAATATGAATGGAGGACTGCGCCTGTCATTGGTCAGCGGATCCCTCGGATGTAGCTGGGAGGATCACATTGTAGTCCACCAACCATACCCCACTCATAATATTTTGTTCATGAAATTTAAATAACAGTACATTTAGATCACTCAGGTTTATACGTAAATTTCTTCAATATGAAGTGGTGAAAAGAAACTGGAAAATTGGAAGCTGAATTTTTAAATTTACTGCAGTAAATGCCAGCTTTCTTCAGTTAATATATACTTTGCAAATTTATGTATGCATCCTACTTTCCTGTCATTTAGTCTAATCACAGCGATGATAATGCATGGTTAATTTAGTATTTGTCTTCTGTTGAGTCACTTTTCGTGCCACTTTGTGGCTAATCATGCAATGAAGATCAGTGCCAGGATGGCTACTCACCGGGAATTATTGGCTCTGGGAATTCTGCGTGACTTTCTCTCCGCAGACGTGAAACATTTCAACTTTTATTGATCCAAATCCCATTGAATTAATACATATTTATTGATTGATTGATTTATTTTACTTTGCCTTTTGTGACACTTTTGGCTAATTTGCAAAAGATGGGGATGAGTGATGATATGATGAAATTCATGAATGGACACTCACAAACATCCATGGCCAGACCAGGATTTGAACCTGGGACCCTTGGTGTCATAGGACGATGTGCTAACCACTCTGCCAAGGGGACCGGCTACCCATATTTATAAATTCTCTGAGACAAGTTCTTCACAGATTAACTTTATTTTTATCGGGGAAGGAAAAGTAAACTGTGAGAATAATAAAACTCAATTCTCTCAATCTGTTTACTTTGTTAGTGTCCTTTGCAGAACAGACTGTCTGACAGGTGAAAAAAAACTGCTGCCCTGTGCTTAGCACCATGCCATGAAGGCGTACAGGGGTTGTGGGGGTAACGCCCCACCAGTGGCGTACGCTGGGTTTAAAACCTGGCTATCTCTTTTTATCATAATGTTCAAATGGGAGGCTCTTTTTCGTTCAATTTCTTGGATTTTAAGGTGATGTGACATTGCGATTAAAAATACATACATTACAATTTACTAATAATTATAAAAATGTCACTGTTTCATTAATATAAAAACAATAAGGAAAACATTTCATATTTCATGGTTATTTATAAAATATAGAGGCCCATATTGTGAGATATTTATGTAGGCGTACGTGCGAGAATAAAATATACGCATATAATAAACTTCTTACCTTGAATATTTAATTTGGACAGGAACTCCATTCTTCTCTTGGCAACCTCTGTGGTAAAATGGTTATTAGCACAGCGCACTATGACGCCAGGGGTCCCCGGCTCAAATCCAGGCATGGAAATGGATATTCTTTGTGAATGACCCTTCATGAATATAATCCTATCGTTACTCATTCTCATTATCGCGATTAGCTAAAGTGACAGAAGAGCACCACAAAATAACAAATCAAATCCATTCTTCTCTTCTTTGCGATGTCAGAGGCCTGCATATCTTCACGATTTGAAGTTTATCCTCATGCAAAAGCAGAGTAAATTGTTTCGGCAATAGTTCGTTAATTATGTCATTCATTTTCGTTCACTACACAACGCAGCACAGATCATTCAAAACATATATACGTAATTCACTCACTCAATACATTTAAGAAAATCCACACAGTAAGAAACCTAATTTTCTTAAACTTCCTTGCGATTTCCACTTGCAAAATGCCCTTTGTTATCTCCAGCCAGTCAGTCTACCCCAGCCAGTCATAAAAAAAGCAGCAGAGGGGTTGAAAGACGACATCGTGAAGAGGATTGGTTGAAGGTCAGCGGCCTGTGAGTTCTGCATGTGTTCGATGGGACAGTGTTGTTTTGGCCTAGAGGACAAATTCCATACCACATGCCAGCCACTCTTTTCCCGTTCCTGTAATAGTAGTGTAGTTTCAAAATTTCCCTTACCTAGGAAAATCCCATGCTGGTTACCGCATTGGCATCACTGTAAGGTTTTACCGCCGTTGTAAAACGAAGAGTTCCCTGTCTAAGAAGCCACTACAAATACGTCACCGTCCACCTTCAGGTGCTGGTCGGGGAAGAATTTAACAGCTGAAATCTGGTGGTAGTTTTAAAGGAAAGGAGTCCATCCCCATGTATAGAGCGAGCACAATGAAAACAAACTTTGGACGAAAAATCCCCCACAGCCTCTTCTTCCCTTCAGCTCGGGCCATGGAAGCGGGGAGTACCTTGCACAGGAGTCGCGGGTTTTATATTATCATTATTTCCCACGGTCGTTGTTTGAGAGTGAATCATCAGTCACATTTGATAGTCGATTATTTTCTGTATTTAATCTGGGCTTCGGCGATAGCCTAGAATATACGTGCCTGCGCCCCACACTTTCTTGATCTGCTCGTGAGTGGGGGTGATGTGATCAGCATCATCCCCCTGACCGCCTTTACCCCCCAGGGTTTCCCCCAGGTACCCATGTCATTCGATGCTGGGTAGGTGCCGGGGCTGCTTCCAATGTTAGAAAAGTTCCCACATTTGAACCGGCCGGGGATCGAACCTGGGACCTTTAGCATGGTAGTCAGATGCATTACCGACAGCCACCGCAGCCACTCTGTCTGACAGATGGAAGATTATTGCAAGATAAGATGTCTTGAAGTTGATTAGTTAAATCCGAGTTTGAAATTCTTACACTATTAACAATTTTTCATAGACTAGTATATCCTGCAAGACATATGACTTGTGTTTGTACATATACAGGGTGTTTCTAAAGGTCGTTTACAACGCTTGGGAGGTGATTCCTCACAAGAAAACAAGCAAAAAGTGTGAGTAACATTTTTACGACTGAGGCTTCGTTTCCGATATAGGAGCCTCGCAAAAGGTGACAAAGTGAACGTCACACTTAACTAGGACGAATACTATCACAGATAGAGAGGCGGTTCCAAGGGAATCATAAAGGAATCGTATGTGCTCAGTCCGGAAGTCACTATGAAGAGTTCACTGCACGCATGCGCAATGGAGTCCTCAAAGGTATTGGGGATTTCCAGCAAGAACAATGCATGGAAAGGGTATGTAACGCAGCAAGAAGGACCGTGACAATGAGAAATGCGTTAAAGACAACACATTCCGACCTCAAACATCAAAACATGAGCACGGAACACAAAATCCGAAAAGTTGAGCACGGTTGCATACCCCAGTTACACGCGAGGAATGAACGAATCATGTCATGTGACATACGAGAGACACATTACTCCACCAGGAGGAGGAAAAGAAAAACACAATATCAGTCGTAAAAATGTTACTCACACTTCTTGCTTGTTTTCGTGTGAGGAATCACCCCCCAAGCGTTGTAAACGACCTTTAGAAACACCCTGTATATATATATATATATGCTAAAAGGCTAAGAACAAGTAAAGACAGTGAGATTGGAACCTCTACCTTAGCGGCATATTGAAATTGGACAAGGGCGTATTTAGGAAAGAGGGTTCCGAACACACCCTCCCCCCTCGAAAGACACCAAGCACTAAAATAAAATAATGAAAATGTACTTTCAGCATAATACTGGACTCGAATGTACTACGTTATTATTATATATATTACTATTATTACTATATTGGATCATAGTACCAAAAAATATTTATGCACTCTATTACTTCTGATATATGCACAAAATATTAATCAGGAACTTTTCGTGAACTGGATCTAACTGGATTATTATTCGATAAATATTCAATTCATTATCTATTTGACATTAATTTTCTTGCTTTTATACAAATTTTGGAGATCTTCAGTACACGCAAGTTAGATAATAAATATATGATATTATATCTTTTTACGTATTCATGTAATAATAAAAATCCAATATTATTAAATTTAAATATTTAATTAGTATTTAATTTAATTACAACTTAGTTATATTAATTTAAAGATTTACATTATTGTTGCTATTATTATTATCATTGAGACGGTTGGTTCAGATCCCCCTCCGAAAAAAATTCTAGATACATGCCTGAACGTGGACTACCTGTTGAGGCAGCATATACGAATACGAATATGTTTGTCCTCTTCAACGCGTTGCCCTGGGGGGGGGGGGGGGTTGGCAGAGGGTACGCCTAATCAGTGGCGAGCGTGTTGCGTGGTAGACTCTCGTCTCTGTGTTCGATTCGATTTTGGTTATTTAGCGTCGCGTTTTGCAACTATTGGCTAATCGCGAAGATGAAGTTACGTGATGATATGATAAAATTGTTGAATGGAGACTGCCAAAGAACACGCCCAGGCCGGGATTTGAACTCTGGTGTCGTAGCGCGCTTTGCTGATCGCTGCGCCACAGAGTACGGCGCGCTAAATTACAAAAAAAAATTACTAATTCTTGGTGTCGTTTTTTACTCGTATTTCTCGCGACGGTGAATAATGAAATATTTTATTTGCTTATTTAGCTCTTGTTTCAGATACACACTTGCTTGTTAAACTTGTTTTTTTTTAAAGTCCACTTCATGCACAAAGGCTAACCGTGAATGTGTCTGCAGTTTAAAGTGGGATCAGAACCACTATATGCTTTACAGGGCGAACACGTTAGTTTAACAGACACCCATCACAAAAGACAAACCACAGTGAAAACGGCAATTCGTCGATATGCACAAAACAATTATTTATACACTCATACATACCTAAATATATGTAAATACATATGCAATTACCAGGCTTATCACAGCACACTACGATCCCAGGAGGCCCGGCTTCGATCCCCGACCTGAGCATGGATGTTATTTCTGAGTGTCTGTACATTGAGTTAATCACTCATCTTCACGATTAGCCAAAAAAGTGGCAGAAAAGCGAAGAGTAAACAACATCAACCATCATATCCACACACAAATTTATACAGGGTGTCCCACGAACGGCGCAACTGGGAATTAAGAGTGGCGTTACTTGTAACCGAAACCTGTACATACATAAGTCATACACCAAATGTTAGCCCTGTCCAAGTAGATATTTTTAAACATAGAAACAACAAACGGGGTGCAGTGTTGTTCATGCAGTGTTGCCAAATGTAAGTGAAAGTGTAAATTTATTTTTCCACAAAGCATGGGAAATTGCATGTCAAACATTCGTACGGAAATTTGGACGTCAATTTCCACCTTGGGTAGGTGGACTATTTCGCATGGTTGCCAGGAGTAGGTAAATAACACTATTTTCACCATAATTTTCACTTTCTTTTTTTCCTGTTTCGAGTATTTCCATGTCATAGACCATCACTAAACATACCTTTTGTTGCCTTCAAACATCAACAGTGTTGCCACTGTACCTCATATTTTTTTTAAAACACACATTTGGACCGGTACGCCTTTACGAGGCATTTCAGGATTGGCTATACGCGAGAACGATCGGTTTTCTTCTCTGAACTATAGATGGCGAAATAGTCCACCTACCCAAGGTGGAAATTGACGTCCAAATTTACGTACGAATGTTTGACATGCAATTTTCCATGCTTTGTGGAAAAATAAATTTACACTTTCACTTACATTTGGCAACACTGCATGAACAACACTGCACCCCGTTTGTTGTTTCTATGTTTAAAAATATCTACTTGGACAGGGCTAACATTTGGTGTATGACTTATGTATGTACAGGTTTCAGTTACAAGTAACGCCACTCTTAATTCCCAGTTGCGCCGTTCGTGGGACACCCTGTAGTATATATTTCGAGAACTAGACGAGCATTTACAATCCCTCCACACTCTTTAACTGCGGTGGAGCTACAAAAGTATTTCGCCTCTTCGCTTCCTGTAGCGCTTGTCGTTTCCTCATTCCCTAACGGAGCAGCGAAAGGGTTCAATTAGATCGAGTGAACGGGAAAGCAACACGAGTGAGTTGTAAAAGTAAGGGAAGCAAAGTAATAATTACTATCAGAGCAAAAGTTAAAATGGGATTAGCAACAGTTCATAAACGATCAAGCGCATTGTTGGCTCTGAATATAAAGGTGAACACGTTGCCCGGTAATTAGACCTGCGAATACAAGTTTTTGGACATAGACGTGCGATAAACGCTACGAAGAAAAAACGGTGCAAAAGTGAGTAGATAGCGCTATGGATCTTGTTTCGCAGATCTTTCGTGATTTGATGTCCGTCAGGACCAGGCTGCAAATTCTCAGTCGACAGACTACAAGCGCATTTAATCCCCCAATTCGGAGAAAACTGCTTGCGGGACTTTGCTATGATGTACATAAACATATAAGTCAAGCAGAAAACTACTTAAGAAAATTTCTAAATTTGGACGAGTGTTACTCGCATCATGCATATCGCATACAAACAACCCAGTTCTTCACAGTGTGGACTTTTGAGGATCGTCTTTACAGCTCTTCTGTCATCTATCGACTCCTGTCTTATCAATCATCTTCGGTTCTGAGATACGCTTCTTTAATTCAGACGGACGGCCAACCTCGAGTAATCTTTTCTGTCAGCATTAGAGAAATTTATAAGATGACTGACGAAACGCTACGAGTTAGAGCTTTCGACGTGCTAGTTCATGGTTTTCACAAGATTGTTGAATGTTCAGTGATAAGGAGTGATATGAAAACCAAAAAGGAAGCTGCTGTTCTCTCCCAAGACGAGCACTTCAAAATTACGGAGACGATTGAAACCAACAAGGATCCAATCTTCCTTACCATTGAGAACAATGAAAACATTAAGAAGAGAACGAACATTGCTTTAACAGAAGACGATATTCTACTAGTTAATGCAGAAGATAGGCATCGGGACCCCAACTCACATTCGCACCCGATACGTGGCCAAGAGATAGATTTGCCTGAAGGAGAAGCCCTGGTCGTCACTCTTTCTCCTGCATGGGGGGTGAAAGATAATGAATCGCCAGGTGCATACATTGTAAATGACGAGCGTAGATATGGCATCGCTGCTAGGGCACCGAGCACTTCGCAGTCGCTCAGAAAGGCCACCGACCAGAATGAGTGCACTGGAAAAGAAGAGAGCGTCAAAGGGTCACGCAGCCACTTGCCGCAGAGAGATTTTGAACTAAACCGTGATTTGCCGATAAAACCCCTGGAAATGAACTATATTATAGATTGTGCAGCACCCTGTGCTTGCTGCGACAGATATTTTGAAGGGAAAGCGAGGAGAACAATACAGGAAGCAACGAGTATTCCTCAGAAGGAAGAACTTGACAAGATGGCCGAGGCCGTGACTTGTCAGCTGGCAGAAGACCGTGGCAGAAGACCCACGGATCATGACGAGAGGGAACCGACATCTGAGTATTCTTCTAGCTACGTACACGAAAGCGGTGACATTTACTGCGAACTCTTGTCCCACGGCGTACAGTTTCCTTACAATGCAAGAGAACTTGAAAACATGGCCGAGGCCGTGACGCATCAGCTGACGGAAGACCGCGCAGGTCCACGCACGAATCATGGAGACGCTCTGTCTGCCGATGTGAAACCACCTGGAGAAGCCAGCACATCGAAGGAAGGAAGCACTGCTAGGAACGTCTACAGAAGAGGCGACGACTACAGTAGAATTTCTTCCAACGGCGTGCAGGTCGCTGGAAAGGAAAAACATCATGAGAGGATTTATGAGGCCACTACACGTCAACTGCCAGAAGATCGTAAGGAATCGACCACGAATAATGAAGACGCTCTGTCTGCCGATGTGAAACCACCTGGAGAAGCCAGCACATCGAAGGAAGGAAGCACTGCTAGGAACGTCTACAGAAGAGGCGACGACTACAGTAGAATTTCTTCCAACGGCGTGCAGGTCGCTGGAAAGGAAAAACATCATGAGAGGATTTATGAGGCCACTACACGTCAACTGCCAGAAGATCGTAAGGAATCGACCACGAATAATGAAGACGCTCTGTCTGCCGATGTGAAACCACCTGGAGAAGCCAGCACATCGAAGGAAGGAAGCACTGCTAGGAACGTCTACAGAAGAGGCGACGACTACAGTAGAATTTCTTCCAACGGCGTGCAGGTCGCTGGAAAGGATAAACGACATCATGAGAGGATTTATGAGGCCAGGACACGTCAAATGGCAGAAGATCGTGAGGAATCGACCACGAATCGTGAAGGCGCTCTGGCAGTTGATGCGATCTCGCCCACAGACACTCAAGATTCGGGGGACGATGCAACGCAACACGAAACTACTAAAATGGATCGCTTTGATGGAATTAAGGTTAAAGTAGAGGAAACAACGCCCTCGCAGCTTGCAGATGAAGATTCGCGCTCTCGACGGGGCGAAAAGTTCATCAGAACTTACGTTAGTGCTGAGTGGGAGGACACGATGGTGATGGTTAACTGCGCTGTTCAAGCAAAAAAATCCTCTTCAATGAAGAGCTTGAAAGGGAAATTTTTGAAGAAAAGCGCGTTAACCGTCTTCCAGAAGGAGGTTGCCAGCTTGGAAGCAGCATTAGTATGGAGGTGCGAGGAGCTGCAATCGAAACAGGAGGAAGAGCTGCAATACTTCCTGCTCTCCAAAAAGAACAACAGAGCACATTACACATTGAAATTCGCTACGTTCCAATGCAAGACTGTAAAACTGTTCAGGAGGAATCTAATGAACCATATAGAACGAGAGTTCAGGAGGATTCAGGAAGAGAGAAGTTTCTACGAGATGGTTGGGAAGAAAAAGGAGAAGCCGCTTATGCCTTGCTACTATTGCATTCAGTGTCGGCGGGGCTCCGTGGGAAGTCCACCACGAGAAGAGCGAACCCCCCCGGCACCTGAGATTTTAACTTTCGCAGGGAAGAGAGGGCAAATGATAGTTGTCCATACCGAAAACCAGAAGAAGAGAAAGGCAAACGGCGACAAAGAAGCTGAAAAGAGCGAAGATAGTCCCGTATCCATAGTTTATAACAGTGAATGGAAGCGTGCGGAGGAAGAACTTAGTCAGTTCGTGGACTCCCAGAAGTCCTCACTGCAGAAAAAGCTGTTTTCTACAAGTGCGCCATCTAGATTTGACAAAAAGATCCAGGATTTGGAAGCAAGCCTTAAACGAAAGCTTTCGGACGAACAGATGGCTTCCGAAAACAGACTCAAATATTATTTTGAACAACCCAAGCGACTCGACCACGAACATGCTGTGCGGTTCATGAAAAGCCATTGCCTGTCAATTAAGGAAACGAAAAAGAATCTGATTGAAGAGCTGAAGTTGGATTTTAGAATCCTTGAGAAGGAGATGGAGTTCTATAAGGTCAAGACAGGGTGCTGGAGAAGATGGTCATGTTTCTGCCGCAGGAATTTCTGCTTGTCGAGTGAAAGTGACTTGTGAACATATAATTGCACGGATTCCGATGCAGTGATATTGTTATTTCTGAGGTAGATAGATAAAGAAGCATTCCAAATTGAGATTCAAATCCGTCTGTAATTATAAGCAAATAAAGAAAAATCTTTGTTATGTGTTATCATATGAAGGGTGTTGTTCTAATGCTACAATTATATCTTGAAAAGGATAATCATGAATTTTACGACTTTGGCACTAATGTCCACTTTAGTTTTAGTTTTCGTTAATACACCATGTAGCTATATTATTATTAAAAGAGTTTTTATAAACTATTTAACAAATATAATTTTAAAATTAAACGTGCCCCATAAAATGTTTTAGTTTTCGGCACATTTTAAGAATTTCGCAGAAATTTATCTATTTTGCATTAATTCTTCTCCCTGCCTGTTTCTAAACAACGTAACTGGGCGTACACTTGACTGTTTCGTTGACATTTTTTCTCAATTCTGGAAATATTACACTGCGGAAAACTAAGTTAGAAGTTTAAGTCCGCTTTATGCACTGGTAGGCAAATCGGCGCTGGACCTATAATTTAAAGTGAGACCCGAACAACTATATGCCGTTGGGGGTATCGAACTCGGGGGGTCTTTGTTTACCACTACGGAATCGAAGAGGCCCTCGAGAAAGAAAACGAATTAAAGTGAAGAAGGTTTGGCCGGCAATATTTCCATTCAATCCGAACAGTTTTCTGATTTTTTCTTTGGGGGGGGGGGCAGGGGGCTTATAGTGACTTCAATTTCTGGATTCAAATATAAAAAGGAAATGCATATATTTGGAAGGAAATGTATTTTTTTAATGGCGGAGTAGATTGTTGCATATTATTTATTATCAATATTACTGGTAGTAATAAGTAGAAGAGAACATTAAAATACATACATACAAAAGAGATTTTCATTAGGGCGCTAAATGTTGAGACGACCAAACGAAAACAGATTGGAAGAGATGAATCTCTGGTACAAGATTGTGAAGAAGGAGATGAAGTTCTGCAAAGAAAGAAAACGATGCTGGATCATCGTTCTGCCGCCGCCATTTTTGTCTTTGGTAGTGGGCGGTTGTTTACGTGATGTTTAGTGGACTATGTCTTGTGTCATGAAGACGGTCATCCAGAGATTGAAAGGAAGAGGAAAAGAAGAGAATTAAGATAAGAAGCAGAGGTAGAAGACGACGGAAATGAAACAGCGAATACCAAGAACGAAATTATGCTAAATCAGAGTTTGGAACTATCATCATACTCAATTTCCTTTCTTTAGAAATTAATCCCATGTTATGTACACTATGTAGCCAAAAGTCACCGGACACCCAAGTGAACGTGACGGTCAGGCCAAGGCAAATATATTAAATTCCTGATGGGACAAGTATCATGGCTGGGGAACGGATTTTAAGGTGCAGGCAACACCTTTCCAAAAATATAGCTGCTTTCATAACGATCGTTTGAGATATGTATTAAGTAAAGTGAACACACTCTGTTGCATCTTTTCGTTATATTACCTTTTTTATCCACTTTGTACCCCCTCTTTTTTGTTTCAGCACATTTTTCCTACTCTTTTTTCATGTTTTGTTAAAAAATATTGGACAGAAAAAAAAATTCACTCTTTTTGAGCAGCTATATAAAATCCTATAGTCTCATTTTGTAGAGCGGAACGAGAGCTATAAAATAGTACAATATAATCATTGCAGACCCAATAGTTCTTAAGATAATGTAGCAAAACCCGCGAGAGAAAACACAAACTTCAACGTAACCTATTCGGCAGAACCACCGTTCTCTATGCGGTCCGCGCGCATTATATACAGAAGGCGGGTGCTAATTAATCCCCCATCAAAATACGCCGAATTGCAAAATCAAAATAAATTAGGAACCAAAGACCCATTGTAAATTCATATACCTTTCTTGAAATTTCCTTGTACTTTCTTTGGAAGAACCAAATCCTTCACTTCCTTCATACCAGCCGAGGGAGACAACCCCCACCCCCAACGAACTGCCGGTAAGCTCAGGCTCTAAGGAGGCAAATTAAACCCTTTCGAGGACAACACCTCAAAACTTCAAGCTCCAGCCAAGTAAACAGGAGCAAAAACCTCTTCCCTACCCTAGAAACTCAGCTGTTGCAGTTGCAGCAGGAATAAGCATATCCCAAAAACGAAAGCAACAAAATTTTCCACTCCTACCTACACTCAGAGAACTAAATGCGTCATATAGATTGATGTACCAGAATGCATCGATTGATGCACTAAAGTGTGTTTTGTAGCTTCTTCAAGGAATCAGATTCACATTTGATGCATTGTGGTGCATTTTTGCATATCGTGAAAGAAACACCAAAGTGCATCATTTGATTCAAGTGAGGATTTCTTTCAGTCAAGATGCACTTTAATGCATCAGCTGATGCGTTTTGATGCTTCATGTAGCTCAGACGAAACGTTTAAGTGCATCATCCAAGAAGATGCAGGAAGGTGCATCAAGGAACATCAACTGATGCATTAAAGTACATCTCGACTGAAAAAAAAACCTCACTTGAATCAAATGGTGCACTTTGGTGTTTCTTTCACGACATACAAAAATACACCCAAATGCATCAAATATAAATATGATTCTTTGAAGAAGCTACAAAACATACTTTACTGCATCAATCGATGCATTCTGGTGCATCAATCGATATGATGCATTTAGTTCTCTGATTGTAGCACCACCCTTCAAAAGAAAAGCCAAGTTCCGCGGGACGTTACTTACACCAGTAAGAATGATGATGATGATGAAGACAGTATGGAATAAAGGCATTTTATCAGCACATTCTTGAAAACATTTTCAGAAACATTTTTTTTCCTTTCCCGACCATAATTTGCACCTTAAAATCCTTTCCCGAATCATGACACATTCATGCCTGATCATGGTTCAAACCTGGGGTCTCTGGCTTGTTAGCGTGATGCTCAGACCACTCAGCCACGGTGGCCGTCAACAGTGTTTCCCATTGTTGCATACGCAAATATAATACAACTCGGCGCGAATGAAATTAACGTAACGCGATCCTTCAAGAAGAAATTAAGAAACGAGCAGCGTCGTAGAATATCTCGTCTCATTCCGAGATTAAGCTCATTGAAACTGCGTGGTGATTTCACGGAATTATGTCTCTCTACCCCTTGATAATGCCGCACCGTTTCCAACTAATTGGTTAAACGCTAAACCGTCTCATGTTTGCTTGTTCTGTGCTTTTGTCTCCAGTCATTCGGCTTGTTAGTCACGGTGAATGGAAGGGCTAAAAAGAACCAACGGTTGATGGAACTCATGAAAGGACACCCACACAGAACACTCTTACTCATGTCAGGTTTCACATTTCAAAAAGTATGTGCAAATTAAAAGTACGGGGTACAATATCACACAAGGTTCCCGTTTGTTGTACTTCTATCGAAATGTTCTCGAAGATTGAATGGATGTCCCTTTTGTAATGTACCTAACTATCAACCCTACTTACACGTAGTACTCCTTGGACTGCCTTTTTCAGACGACCGAGGCTTTGCTGCCCAGACCTACAGCCAATATAACCCGCTGTATGAATTGCATGGTGTCATCATATGTGCCTGTGTATGTCCCTTCATCCATCTCATTGCAACGTCGCGTTAACCAAAATTGGCAGAAAGGCGACGTAAAATAACATAATCCAATCAATAGAAAATTGAACAGAGCCTCTGATGCTTGAATTGTTCTGTACTGAACGTACAGTATATCAAAATGGGATCTGAACCACTGTGTCATGTGACTCCACCGGGTATCGAACCCGGGATCCGAATGCGACGACGCTACCACTACGCCATCGGGGAGGCCCAGAGCCTCTGATGTATTCTCGGTTATGCCTCCCCCCTCTCCCCGCTTGTGCCAGTTGAGAACAGCACATTAAGTCGATTATTAATCTCGATATACATTGTACTCGTATAAATACTACCTTCAAATACAACAAATGTGTTTTAACTGCTGTTAAACTTGTTTTCATTAATCAGTACCTTGTTTTGTACCTATTTTTGTTCGATTGATTGATTTATTGAGTTGTTGTTTTAAGTCCACTTTATGCTCAGTAAGGTTAATCGGGACTGGACCTATAGTTTAAAAAAAGATCAGAACCTATGTGCCTCCACCGGGACTCGAACCCGGGACCGCTTGATTACAAGGCGACGACGCTACCACTGCGCCATCGGGGATACCGATGTGTGTGCGGTTAAATGAACATGTTCGTAGAGTACTTTAAAAGCAACGCTTCCATAAGCGTCTATGTAAAATGCTATATTCATCCGACCCTAAGACACGTAAATTCCTTGATTTTAGTTATTTTACTTTGCTTTTCTACCACTTTTGTTAATCGTAACGATGACTGATGAACTATGATATGGATGAAGGGACAAATGCGTGCCTTAAACAGGATTCCAACTTTTGACCCCTTTCTTCGTAGCTCTGTGCCTTTAATATAGGGATGAAGCATCGTTGTATTCAATTGGACTAAGCAAAATTACCTACGATCCTGCAGGGTATGCAACCCGCAAATCGTAACGCGCTTGTTGGTTGCAGCAGTGACAGGATATGAACGATGAAGGGAGAGAGATAGCAATCCCTGTCCCTTCAGGAGTTAAAATTTTGTAGCAAGTTGAATCGCAATCATTTGTATCAAATTATTTAAACGTTATACAGGGTGTTTCTAAAGGTCGTTTACAACGCTTGGGGGGTGATTCCTCACACGAAAACAAGCAAGAAGTGTGAGTAACATTTTTACGACTGAGGCTTCGTTTCCGATATAGGAGCCTCGCAAAAGGTGACAAAGTGAACGTCACACTTAACTAGGACGAATACTATCACAGATAGAGAGGCGGTTCCAAGGGAATCATAAAGGAATCGTATGTGCTCAGTCCGGAAGTCACTATGAAGAGTTCACTGCACGCATGCGCAATGGAGTCCTCAAAGGAATTGGGGATTTCCAGCAAGAACAATGCATGTTTCATAGCGGAAATTCAACCATTGACACATAGCCCCATGAACGATTCCCGGTAAGGTTAGGTTAGGTAGGGTCACGTTTAGGTTACAATAGTTAAAAATTGGTTTCGAAAGAAATATGCGTAGCCCCACACACCATTCTCGCATAGCCCCACGAACCATCGACACATAGCCCCACAAACCATTTGCGGAAACGTACGTTCTTCAGTTACAAAAACACATTTATTAAAAAAAAAATACAATTACTTTGATCAAAAAAACGTGAATGAATTAAAGAATGGTCCGCGAAGCAGATAGGTAAATACAAATGTCAAAAATTGACAAAACGAAGAAGTTATAGGTGTCCGGGGAATATCAGATATTTACCGAAGTTTTTCGTTTCTTTCATGATTTCTTCTATTTTATGTATGTGGAAAGAGGACATCAAGTAGATTTCAGGAAAAAAATTGTAAATATTAACAAAGTGAACAACATCTGTTCTATGGTTTTCTGAAAAGAACATGACAATGTGCAGGTAAGTTTGGACTAGATAGCCCTTTCTCATTTGTTGCAAATTGATACTTGGGTAGAAAATGGAGAAGCATCCCAGTATTAGACTGATGTAAGGAAATTATGTTCAAACAGATTGATGCTACAGTGAAAGAGTGGTAAGGTTGGTAACCTTCAAGTTCATAAGATTCCTCAAATGCATGCCTGCAGCTGTAAATGCCCATTTTGCTCAACTAAAACTTTTTTTTTATCTTATGCTTATGGATATGACTGATGTAAGGAAATTATGTTCAAACAGATTGATGCTACAGTGAAAGAGTGGTAAGGTTGGTAACCTTCAAGTTCATAAGATTCCTCAAAAGCATGCCTGCAGCTGTAAATGCCCATTTTGCTCAACTAAAACTTTTTTTTTTATCTTATGCTTATGGATATATATTCACAAATGAATTGATTTTTCTAATATATAATGTATCAAATTTGTGTCCCAAAAAAGTTGAATTGAAATGGTTCTCGCACATATCAATACAGCGATGTCCGTTGAACCATAGAAACTGCAGGCTCTTAGTGCTAACAGTGTTGGACACGTTCCATGTACATATTTACTCCAGGCTGTCTACCAGTCAAGAAATCATGCTTGTGGTCAAGAATGTTTGCTATTTTTTTTTACAGTGTAGCGAGTTAAATTGTTATATACCTGTCCTGGGATTTAATAATATTGAATATTTGGAAATTTAAATTATATTGAGTTGTGTTTAAAATTTGTTTACTTTGGTTCTTAAAAATTACATTTTTGTATGCATAAAGTTTTGTAAAAATATTATATAACGTAATGTGGCCATTCCCCATCTAAGATGATATCTGGAGCATTAATTTTTACATGCATTAATAATTAAAGCAAGTCAAGCACAGCTTCAGTTTTGATCTTCACCGGCCTTCTGGTAAGGGTTTTTCACTGAATAAAAATATCTAAATTTGCAACTATGCCTAAGTAGTGAGCAATTAAATAAGGTTAAGGAAAAGGAAGAAAGATCAAGAATTTTGGATTTGTTATTTTGGTAGACACCCTGTACTCCGTTGATTAAAAATCTGTTTTGCAATGTGAATTGACAATGATAATGGATTTGAAAAACAGATGCAAAGACCTTCAAAGCAAGACCAAAATTGTATTTGTAGGACTACAATACTATAAGAGAAGTAGTCTCGCAAAAATTGATAAGAATAGTTTTTTGACAAATTTTAAAAATCTGAAAATTAAGAATTGTTTAAAACCTTCCTGGTTGCACCGTAATAAAATTTCATTAGAATCGGACCACCCATTTCTTTTTTATAGAATTTCAAAGAGAGCGATCGTATGCAAAAAAAAAAAGGGGGGACACTTTTTTTCTCAAGACAAAAAAAATTGCGTAGCATAGATTAACGCAGAATTGAGTACGCTGAGTTTTGATGTAACTCGTTTCTATGTAGACTAATTACTGGTTAATTTTTAATTTGAATCCAAACTCGAGTATCTATAAGTTTTAATCCGTGAGTAGATAATTATTTTGTTGTTCTTGTTCCTCTTTCATCAACGTATATGAACAACAAAACATGAAGCTACAGCACAGCGCCTGCTGTGAATTTACGTCTTGACTGCACACCGCTGCGTGATTTTCTTTTGTTTTACTACCAACATACAACCCTATCGCTAGCCCAAGAAAAACATACAAAGCCAGGAAAGTAATTCATCTTCTGTAACAAAATCATCACTTATCGAAATAAATGTACTTATACGACTCTGTTCATAACTTCACGTAATTTATTAATGTATTTCAAAATGTGTTTTGTTGTTTCTTTTGACAATTTCTCTTGCAGTTCTTTTAAGTTGGTATCACTTCAGGCAATCGTATCTCAGGATCGTCGTCTTGGCGAAGAGAAAGTTTCTTTCCTTGGGAAGAGAGGCTCTTAGCCAAGAGTTTCTCAAGATACGACTATGAAACGACACTGTCTCAAGACGAGATTACCTTCCCAAGATCGTCTTGGCTAAGAATCTCTTACACAGTGTCTTGAGATTTAACTATGAATACGGCCCTAGGTGACGTCACTTCCGTCAAGACTGTACTTCAAGCAGAGCGTATAGAAGAGAAAGTGTGTGCACTTCGTTTTCTTCCCGTAAGCCAACTGAATAGAACGGTGCCCCACCGAAACACTGGCAGCACCTTCGCTTGCGAGCGTCTTCTGCTTGCAGTGCGGCCGCGCTTTACGTAGAGCGTTGTGTTTTGTTGTGCTAGAATAACATTGTGTACTTTTATTAATGACAACGTTGTTACGTTATTGAGTTTAGTGTCGTTAGATTTGTGATTGATCCGTTGTGACTAGTTTGTGTTGTGTTCAACGCATTATTATTGTGTTTGAGACAGCAGCGAGAAAAAACTACAAGATGCCTACGTGTTTCGTGCCGGGCTGTAGATCTGGATATGACCGCTGTTCTTCAGGCAGTAGACATTTTTTTAGGCCACCTAAAGACAGTAATGGTCTCTCAAAATTGGAGAGTGCCATCCCTAGAAAAGATAAAACACTAAGTCATAATTGATATGTGTGTGATATTCATTTTTCCACTGACCTTTTAGTGAAAGTGGATTCGTTCATAGTGGATGGCGATACAATAGAAATTCCACGACAAAGGTGGAAATTAAAACCAAAAGCAGTTCCTCATATATTTCCTAATCTGTTCAAATACCTCTCTAAGACAGTTAAGAAGCGAAAATCTCCCATGAAAAGGCAATCCTTGCGGACAGATGATAATAAAGTAAGTACTCGTCGCAATGTATCATTAAGCTTATCAGTAGAGGATGATTTGCTTCACACTGCCGATGCTAGCAATACAATAGCATTGCTAAAGAAAAAACTTAAGAATCAGAAACGCAATTTAATTAGAACGCAGAATAAACTAAAGGTTGCACAGGCTAAAATAAATTTGCTTGAAAAAGGCGTTAAAGATGCTAAATTAAAGACAACGGTCACACAGTCAAAACAGTTCGCGTCTCTTAGCAAAAATCAAAAAATTGTAATTGATACAATCTTAAAGAAATGCCAACTAAAAAGTAAGACAGGAATGAGATACAGCAGGGGTCAGAATTATTGGTTTTACATCTGACGGTAGCCAATCTAACAAAAAGTTATGGAAATGCTTAGGAATTTCCGGAAACAGAAACAATCTTAAGTGTCCTATACCCAATTCAGCTGACTCTAGTAGAAAGCTTCGGGCATTTTCAGACGCACCACATATATTTAAATGCATAAGGAATAACTTCCATGGTAAAGTGCAGGTGTACTATAATGGTGATATTGTTGATTATTCATTTTACAGAAAAGTGTATGAACATGATTCATCTACTGAACTTTCCGGTATGAAAGCTTGCTACAAAGTGACCTCTGCTCATTTGGATCCTAATTCATTCCAACGAATGAATGTAAGACTCGCAATGCAGCTGTTCAGCAGATCTGTGGCTAATGGAATATTAACGCAGAGGGGTTAGAAGGCAGTGAAACAACGGAAAATTTCACAAGGGACCTAAACTGCCTGGTTGACGCATTAAATTCATTCACTCCTGCACAGGCACTATATAAAGGATCAGAAGCACATACAACTTTAATAAAATGGAATGCTGTCCTTAGAGAAAATCGAAATTCCTTCGCTTCAGAAAAAACTCTGGAGTCCTTAAGAGTGACTTTAGAAAGTACTTTAGAAGTGTCCGAATATTTTACAAGTACGTTTTGACTGGAAGATTTAATCAAGATCCCCTAGAACGCCATTTTGGTATATTGCGGTCGTTCACTTGTGATGATCATCCCTCCACTGTGGATTTTCTGCACTTACATACGCTGCAATCAATTTACGTACCATCAAAACTTGCTTTATTTTCGGGCGGAAACTGTAAATACAGGACTTAATCTCCTCTGACGTCTTTTGTTAATCAAATGCGAACTCTGGCAAGAGCAACAGAAAATAAAAATCTTTCGGTGAAGAAGCAAGCTGAAAATAAAATAAGGGAAAAATTTCCATTGTTGAAGATGAAATTCGAATACCGGACTGGGAAAACAACATACCGAACTTAAATGAACAAAGTGTTGGTAAAGCATACTTGGCGTATCATTTGGCAGGATACATAGTGCGGTATATTTCCAAAGTGACGGATTCTAAACTGTGTACAACTTTTCTGCACGGGGAACCAACTAATGTACCTGCCTCACTTACGCTAATCCAAGACTATGGTTCGGGCGACGGCTGTAAATACCTTACCTATGGATCGAAAAGTGTTTATGATGTGCTGTTACGAGTGGAAGAATTTGTTGCAGAAAAAATATAATGTGCTAATAGTTTATGGGGTGATATATTTTTTGAGTGTTTGGACAATTTAAATATAATTGCTGTAAAAACTTCGCAATTAGGATGCTGTGAAGATCATGTGCTGCGTACGCTACCTAAACTCGTATTTCACAATCTGTAATGTCGATTTTTCTTCCGCACCAAGGAGATAAGAAAGGAATTAAGAGCCTCGAAGACAGCAAAGTCATCTCGGAAATTCTCCAAACTATCCAGCTGCTGAGCTTTTCTCCAAACGTAAGTAACATGCATTTTTGTTTTTTATGTAGTTAGTTATGTAAGCAACGCGAGCATCTTCCGCGCCGTCTCAAACGTCACCACTGCCATCTAGGCGGTGGACCACGGCAACTCAGGGAGTGCGCACACTATTTCTTCTATACGCTCTGCTTCAAGTATGTACTTTGTACCTTTTGGACACAGCCTTAAACATCTTTTTTTACAAGTGTTTAAAACACATTATGGTGGTAGATATTTTATAGTCTGTGATAATTTTTTTGTTTGGCAACCCTGTTTTTCATTGAATCTGTGTCAATTAACCCGTGCTTTACAGGTCTCACTTATCGCACAACACTTGGGCAACCTTATGTTCTGACGTCACGGGAGAAAGCTTTTTAATTTTAGGCTAAATGTCTATGTTGTTAGGTTAGGCAGGCTAGCTATGTATGCACAACGTCGCAAAATTGTTGCTTTACTGTAGAAATCGAAACCTATCAGTTCCTTGTTTCGTATCGTCCTGTAAGTTTGAGACTGGTGGAAGCTTGAAATGGAAACTTATTATCTAAATACACAATGCGTGATTTTGATCATGACGTGATTTCTTTTTTTTTTTTCTTTTGCGATACGATTCATTGGTCTGCATAACTGAATGAAGCGCAGATGCTTACTTTTGGTAACATAATTTTGTACTTTGAAAGATAAATTCATCTGGAGAATCTATTATGACACTGCAGGTTGTTTTCTGCTATATAAACTGTTCAGACAGCAGGAAATATTTCACCGTGATTTTTTCAGGACGAGGATAGTAATTCTATAATATTTAGTTTCTTGAAATTTAGATGAATATAAATCCTAACCTACTTCAGTAGTGGCGGAAAAAGGGGGTCTATTACCCACAACTTTTGTCCCTGCAGACACGGGCGCCGACTTGTCAAAATTATTGGGGGGGGGGGTGCTCTGATCACTGAAATAAATTAACGAATGATTCACTCTCTCCCTTTTTTAAGTTTTGGCCTCAGTGTTCGGAATCTCATAAAAGCTAGGGGTGTGCGGGATCCCGAGAAGTCAGGACCGGGATCGGGAAAAAAAAATTCCCGTTCCGATCCGGACTTCGGGAAATGATTTCCCGAATTTTCGGATCCCGTGCAGTCGGGAAATACCGAATGCTCATTTGAAAATGTCGTTATTTCTCGACGTTCTGCATTGTCAATTTCTGGAACTTACCGTAAATTGTTAGTTTTCATCCAGAAATCACTTAAAGTGAAAATGACGTGTATAATTCGAGATTTTCAGAGCATCGGGAAATTTTGAACATTTCCCGACTCAGTAGGGAAGTTGAAAATTTTTCCCGTCCCGATCCCGTCCCGCACACCCCTAATAAAAGCCCATGAATTCCTCAAAAATATCATTTTTTTATTCACAGAATATACGGATGGATATGTCACATGTTTCGTCAACCATAATAGCAAAATATTCCCGACTTTTATTATCTGCTACCACGGAACGCAAAACAGATCTCCCTAATATATCAATGATCTCGTTCTGAATGTCATACGAGAGCCATTTGTAGCCCGAACGTCCCATCCACTACCCTAGTTCATGCACATCGTCTTTTGAAACTCTTTTTTAGTAAAAATTTTAACAATACTCATAATTACATACTTAGTATATACTAGTAATAAATCATGCGTTTTGCTGTCTCTGGTCATAGCCTCCCCAAAGTTGATGGTTTAGCGGTTTCAGTCCCCCAAAGTTGATGGTCTAGAAAATTTTAAATATGTATTAAAAGTTAAGTTCATGTGCAGGGTTGCTACGCGACTGGAAAACCTGGAAAACAGGGAAAAGTCAGGGAATTTGGTTGGTCAGGGAAAAGTCATGGAATACCAGGTGTATAAGCTTAAATCTGCTGTTTGCTCATAGATGGCGTTACTGAGCGTATGAAGCTACCATGAGCACGCCATACCTGGTGTTTTTATGAGTTGGACATCTGCCAACACAAATCAGTGCACATCGTTAGCAGGTGCAGACAACAACAGACAGTGTTCCTGTGGTAAGCATGTCTAGTTTTGTGCCAGAAAAAGAGCATATGCGGGAAGCTCTGCTTTTCTGCTTCCATTTGAAGAAATCGGCTGCCGAATCGCATCGAATGCTTGTGGAGGCCTATGGTGACAGTGCTGTATCGGAAACAACGTGCAGGGATTGGTTTCGTCGGTTCAAAGACGGCAATTTTGACCTGAGCGACAAGAAGCGTGAAAATCGGCCCAGGAAGGTTGAGGACCATCAATTGCAGGCTCTTTTGGACGAGGACGATACCCAAACGCAAAAGATGCTTGCCGAGCAATTGGGTGTTACTCAAGCAGCCATTTCCATGCGTCTACGTGCCATGGGAAAGGTTCAAAAGATCGGAAAATGGGTGCCGCATGAATTGACCGATCGGCAGCTGGAGAGACGCCAAAACACATGCGAAATCTTGCTTGCCAGACAAAAAAGAAAGTCTTTCCTGCATCGGATTGTGACTGGTGATGAAAAGTGGATATATTTCGAGAATCCTAAACGCAAGAAATCGTGGGTTGATCCCGGCCAACCATCAACATCTTCCTCGAGACCAAATCGCTTCGGCCGGAAGACGATGCTGTGTGTTTGGTGGGATCAACAGGGCATCGTCTACTTTGAGCTGTTGAAACCTGGTGAAACTGTCACTGCCCACCGCTACCACCAACAACTGATCAAATTGCACCGTGCTCTGTGTGACAAAAGACCGGATTATCAAGAAAGACATGACAAGCTGATTTTCCTCCACGACAACGCCCCATCACACACGTCAAGACTGGTCCAAAACTACTTGGAGACACGCAACTGGGAGGTGCTACCCCATCCCGCCTATTCACCAGACCTGGCCCCTTCCGACTACCATCTGTTTTCGTCGATGGGCCACGCCCTCGCTGAGCAGCACTTCGATTCGTATGCAGACGTCCGAAAATGGCTTGATGAGTGGTTTGCCTCGAAAGAGAAGGACTTTTTTTGGCGTGGTATCCACAAATTGCCCGAGAGATGGGCAAAATGTGTAGCTCGCGAGGGCAAGTACTTTGAATAAATTTCTTGTTGCTTTCTATGAACAAACCATGTGTTTTTCTGACTACAAAACAGCAGATTTAAGCTTATACACCTGGTAGTCAGGGAATTTTGCATATTTTCTGGAATTTACGCGCATTTTGGAGTTGCAGGAGAACCAGTTACAAAATGAACGAACGGTTCATTTCCACTTCCGAATTCGGTTCTTGTGATTCCAGTCCCCTCAAAAGATTCAGTTCAGAAACTTGTTCCTCTCGTCATTATGACTTCTAGTCTGTTACGTACAAAATTATGGTTCCTTCGCATTTCGATTCTATATTTATTCACTCTCTGATCTAGGTTCTTGGATCCGTTCATTTTGCGACTTGTTCTTGTGAACCTGTTGAAGACCGGAATTTGAAGAGGCGTGAGATTTTTCCTTAGAGAACAAGATACTCAAGACGAAACCTACGCACCAGCCATCCTCAGAATTTCTTGCAGAAAAAATGTTGCTTTAGCTTTGTGCGTGGTGAGGAAATTTTCTTTCTTGAAGAACACACCCGTTCGGAACCCGTTCTCTTTTGATACGTGAAGCGGAGCAGGTTGGTGTTCGGACAGTTCATTGGTTTTGGATCTGCAATAAAGCTTGAAGAGCAGAATTTCACGTAACTGGCTGTGGTAGACGTCACACTGGACGAGTGTGGATGCCGAGTAAAAACAAAGGGACTCACTACTTCGTTCCCCCCGTGAACCCGTTCCGTGAATTTGAGTCCTTTGTTTGCGACCCGTTCAGAAGCAACCTGATCAACTAGTTCATTTGCTCGTTGTTGTAGTTTTTACATTGCAGAGATGTGTCACACCCGAGAAATTAGTGTTTTTATACAGTATCAGTGACGTCATTATTAGAATATGCACGTGTTTTGTGCATGTAGAACGAATTTATTTTTAAAAAACTGGTGCGAAATAGAGGAATTAAACGTACACTGGTCACACATCGTTGTTAGGTTATTAATGTTGGTTTCATGCTGATAGTAATTTTACATATTGTTTGCGTGTAGAATGAAATTATGCTGAAAAGTGGTGAAAATGAGCCCAAGTTCCTTTTGTTTTATTACGATTTCATCATGCTACAAATGCAACTTTTACATGGTTCGATTTCGATTTATGTCTGTTAACACATACTGCAGAGTTTTAGCGATTACTTAAGATTTTGTGAATATATTCTTTTGTGGTAAGGTTAGGAATGTCAGGTTTGGTTGTCTTAGAATTAAAATAAAGACCCTGAATGCACTCTACTAAGGTTCCGATTTATTTCTAAGTTTACGATACTTACTGTCGCTTGTCAACTGGAGAATACCTTGTCCGTGGGAAGCGTGTATGATTGAGTAAGGTCGTTTTGAAGTTGTTTTTTTTCAACAAATAACTTTTTTCGAATCCAAATAGTGCTCATTATTTTAAGGAAGGTTCAAATTTCGTGTCACAATGATTGACAAAATTCTATGATAATTAGTCTTCCTGCTAGGAAAATTTGAAAAAAAAAATCATAAAACATTCGGAACTGTTACCTTTTAAAAGACAGATTTCGATATTTTCCGTAATATAAAATTGGTTCCAGCATGTGGAAAACACAAATAATGGAGATATTTGATTCCAAACTATGGCCCGCGTATATATTTTTTTTAGGTGTATGGTTGGTCACCGGCCCCATTCAAGTTCTTTCTGAATTTCCGTAATATGTACTATTTTCAATAAATTAAAAAAATATAATCATTAAATTTATTGCATATTTTCTAAAGGTACATGACCTAATTTTCTGTTGTCTCCCATTTGTATTGATATAGGCTAATTGAGGTTGTATACATGTTACACTGTAAAGCTTTGATATATGCCACATTTTTTTATTGATTTTTTTACACCACCTTAATTGTAATGACTTAGTGAAAATGGGGAAGTACAATAGTTATTTATTTTTTCATTGAATAGCATTATATTAATCACTTGGTAAATTTTCAGCTAATAACTGTGTATATTCATATTCATAATAATTAACATGCCTGCATATTTAATTGAAAAACATGAGGTTCAAAAGCAAAAATCATAACAACACACATGTCTGGAAAAATTTTATTTCTGGTCTGGAAAACCTGGAAAAGTCAGGGAATTTCATATTCAAAAAATCGTAGCTACCCTGATGTGGCACAATTCAGAGTAAACTTTACAAGAGAAGCAAAATAATACATTAGATCCTCTTAAGCCAAATTATTTTGGGGGTTCTCCCCTCACATTGTTAATATTGGGGGGCTCGAGCCCCCCCCCCAAGCCCCATGGAGTCGGCGCCTATGCCTGCAGTAGAGGTGTGCGGGATCCCGAAAAGTCGGGACCGGAATCGGGAAAGAAAATTTCCGTCCCGATCCCGACTTCCGGAAATGACTTCCCGACTTTTTGGGATCCCAAGCAGTCTGGAAATTCCGAATGGTCATTTTAAAACGTCGTCAATTCTAGACGTTCTCTGCATTGTGGTTTTGTACCAGAAGTGTAAAAACAAGCACTTAAGATGGAAATTACGGGTAGAATTCGAGATTTTAAGAGCTTTGGGAAATTTCGAACACATCCCGTCCCGAAAATTTTCCGACTTATTCGGGAAATTGAGAATTTTCCCCGTCCCGAATGTCGGGATTTAAAGAATTTCCCGTCCCGACCTAAAAAATTCTGTCCCGCACACCCCTACTTTGCAGTATGGTAAAACTTATCTCCAAAGGTAAATAAACTGTCCTTGTCGCCATTGTACTCATAAAAAGGTTGAATTTGTTTTGTTTAAAACATGTTTTTTTAACTCATGTGTAAAAAAAGGTAAAGTGCTCCCCTGTGCATAGGACCACGCTATGAAGGCGTATAGGTGGTGTGGGGGTAACGCCCCACACTTTCTTGATCCGGTCGTGAGTGGGGGTGATGTGATCAGCATCACGCCCCTGACCGTCTTTACCCCCCAGGGTTTCCCCCAGGTACCCATGTTATTCGACGCTGGGTGGGCGCCGGGGCCGCTTCCACCGTTAGAAAAGTTCCCGGATTTGAACCGGCCGGGGATCGAACCCGGGACCTTGAACATGGTAGTCAGACGCGTTACCGACTGAGCCACCGCGGCCACACTCATGTGTAAAACTATGTGTAAAACAAAAAAAAACATGTTTTAAACAAAAAAACAGTTTGTTTTGTTCTTTTTAAAAAAAAACACACATTTTGCCAACCCTGCCTTTGGATAAGAATGAGGTTAACTCATCTATCACTGTTCCTTGTCTCACCTCACAGCATGAGCAAGGCGAGGTAAACAAAATAAACATGGATGCCTGCTGCATGTTTACTTTTCGAAGATGGAAATATATTAGGAATTGTTTTCATCGACTACCCCAAGTATTAAGTCTAGAAGGTATTTCAATCTTTGATTTATAATGTATGTTATGGAAAACGCTTGTAATGGATATTGGCCTAGTTATTTACATCGTCATTTCAAAAACATTATTTTTTAGTGAAACTCGTACATGAAATGTTCGTATGGTCCACCCGGAAAAACCAAAATATACTGCTTCAAAAGGGAACGAATGATATTTAAAATCATTTTGGTATGAATGAAGAATATAGAGAATGTCTCTAATTACGTTAATATTTGGAAAACTAACTAAATTTGGTCTTCTAATCACGAATCTGTTGTTAAAATGCCGCGCACGCGTGTAAAAATGCACGGGTAGCCCCACAAACCATTTCCGGCAAGGTTAGGTTAGGCCCAAGTTCCTTTTGTTTTATTGTGGGTACCACTTAGATAAGTCGGAGACACATTGAACTCGTGTTTTTTCAAATGAAAATCATTTCTACTTACCTCATATGCATAGCAGAACTGTTTTCAATCTGGGGATCACTTTTTCCCATGAAAAACGCGTTATTTTTAACATTTTAATTCGTTATTTGTCGTTGCTAATTCGGTGGCCAAATCTTGATTCACGTTGTCTGTCGTCAGCTGATATGCAGTATTGTCAGCTGATGTGCAGTGTTTCCAAACCTATGAACCTATAAGTGCCGCACAAGCTATTCACAAAACGTTTTGAATCGAAAATTGTTCCACAAACCATTCATGGAAGGTTAGGTTAGGTTCAGGGTACTACTTTACTATACTAGAGACACCTATCAATGATTTATTTCGCAATTTTTTACATTGCTAACGTACTATTCTGCATTGCGGAACATTTCTTTAGGTGAAATAATGAATTTCTAACGAAAATAATGTATATTTCTTACATTAACGAGTACTTACTGTTGTTCCTTATTTCCCACAAACCATCCACGGGTAGCCCCAAAAACCATTGACGTTAGCCCAAAAATTCATGATAGCCCCACGAACCACCATGGGGACGAGGTTTGCCTACTAGGTTAGGTTAGGCCTGTTAGGTTAGGTTCCATTAGCACTCCTTTCGTTCAATTTAGTATATACGGACAACATCGGCTTGTAGAAGCAGCAATAGCACGTCGGAAATAGATTTTCGTAGAAAACCACATGCTTTCGCATTAAAATGGATCAAAACTACATTCCCGAACATCAACAACGCTACAGAAAATGATTTGCGTAAGTACTTTTTCCTGTAAATTTGAAGAAATCCGTCTCCGGTGTAGTAAAGTGCTACCAGGTTCAGTTAGGTTAGGAAAATTTAGAAAAATAAATTTCAACAAAAAAAAAAAAAAAATACTTTCACTACACTTAAATGTATTGCATGCTATGAACCTATAAAGGCCGCACAAGCTATTCACACAACGTTTTTATTCGAAAATTGTTCCACAAAACATTCACGTAAGCAGCCATTCTTTTGTAACGGACGTGACACGTACACAACGTAAAAGTATTAAAAAATACACTAATTAAGATTTGTATCCATTTTAATTATTGAGAAAGGTTGTACTCACTGAAATGTACAGTCACAAAAATTGTCATGCCAAATACTTAACTGTATTTGATTTTATCTGATATGAAAGAGGTGTAACGGACGTGACGTGTAAAACACCCTGTAATGAACATAGGGTTGGGTTTTCCATAGTTTCTGTTAATTGGACAGACAAATTAACTGGTAAATATTTGTTATAGTAATGTTAATATATGCTCTTTTAAGACTATAAAGTATGACCTGTTAAAAGTTTTGATGTCTTATTGAAAAATGTTTAACTTTGTAACGGACGTGACAAAGGATTTGTAACGGACGTGACAAAAAAGTGCATCATTTATAATGACAGTTTTTATTTGAAAAAACACTAATATTATGTAATACAACCTTGTACATAATAATAATATAGTTATACATAGTTGCAAAAGTTTAATACTACAATTCTAGTTAATTAACATTAATTAACATAAAAGAAACAGGTTTGGGAAAGAGATTAGGCTACATTCTGCTAGTTATGGACTAATTCTGATTTAATAAGCACGTTGAGTAACAAAAAAGACATTACACCTTTGTGGACACTTGGTCTATAGACTATTTATGTTCTTCTCAGCACAGGTCGTAAATTATCACTTTTCTGTGTCACAACATACTTCATTCAACACTTCCTTGTTAGTTTTTGGAAAACAGGCTGCTACCTTAGACAGTGTTTCAGTCATAAAAATTTGCATGCTTAATGCAAACACACACTGTGTGAGGCATATCACTAACCGGGAGCACATGTTTTGGACGTAAGCTATAAAACTTACTTTTTGAAATTTGGTCATGTGGATACAGCAGTTTATATTCTTCATAGGCCTCGCCAATACCCATTACCATGTGTCTCAGTTGGTATAAACTGCGTTTACCAGTGACAGGGTCTTTCACTGATTTCACGTCTCTTTTCCCAGATGCTTGACGACTTATTTCATTGCACTGGAGAAACTCATTCACCCTTTTAAGACAATCTGATTGAATCTTTCTTGGTCCAGTTTTCTTAGCATTCACAATATCCTTTTTTAATTCTGAACCTAAGTCTTCTCTTACCAGTTTTCTAAATATTGCAACCTTCTTAGTAGGACTGTTAGGTAATGCATTTTTTATTCTCTTTACTGCTTTGCCATTTGTTCTTGGACTTTTGTATGAACCGAGCTCACTCTGACCACCATTTTGAATCACCTTCTTTCTTGCTCTATACAACCGCTGTCGTTCTTTATCTTTCTGCCTTTTTTCAGCTAACAGTTTTTTATCTTTGGTCAATTCATTTTTTTTCCTTCTCTCTTACTTTCCTCTTCCTCAATTTATCTTTCTCCAAATAAGCCTTTCATTGATCTTGATTCTTTTTTCTCTCTTCTCTACATTTAGCCATTCTTGTCTTGTTGGGAGTGGGAGCCATAATCTGAAACAAAACAATAAATTTAGAGCCAAATAACCTAAAAATAAATTTAGGGCCAAATAACCTAAAAGTAACATTTAACATAAACATTTGTTGCAATGTTGAACATTTATATTATTGTCATGCCTTTGCTAATAAGTTTCTGTTAGAATTGTGAAAAAACATGTTGAAGTTGGTCAGCTCCAGCTGGTTTTGTTTCAAATAGATTTTAAACATAATAAAAGGTTGTTTTATTATCAAAACATGTTAAAAATAGGTACTATTGCTTTTCATTAACAGTTTAATACCATTTTGAAGTATGTGGAAAGTTTTATTTCTTTGTAGCATAATGGAATCTGAAGCTCTGCTATTAGTTGCACATGGTGTTTATATCTGAGTGTTGTTAATTCAGCCTCATTAGTTCTTGTATCCTTATTTATTAAACAACTTATAGTTTTGAGTATATAATTGCATTTTAATTTATAGAAATATTTTTTAGGTTAGGTAGGCCTACCTATTTTATGAGACATTTTAGTCCTATCTTGTATGGTCTGAAAACTGAATTAAATCTTATCTCCCAACAACAAATAAATTTTGAATTACATAAATAAAGAAAATTTAGTTCTACTGTTACAGAAATATGAAAATCAGGCCAGAAATATGGACCCTGCTCTAAAAGTAATTAAATAAGAGGAAAATAAATATGAAAAACAAGCAAGAAATATAGTGTTTTTTTTTGTCACGTCCGTTACACTAAAGTTTGTCACGTCCGTTACAGGATTTTCACAGGTAATGCTATTTTATACAAAACAGAAAACACTAGAAATCAATAAACAATGCACATAACCCCACTTCTACCAAGAGTCACTTACATCACATTATTAGGGTTGGTGTGATATAAACTTATTCATGTTTTTTGTAACGGACGTGACATTTGTTCTTCCCCTTCTTAATAAACAAATAAACAGCTTAATACTTACATAAATCAATAACTCTTGAGTGTAAACAATACTCCAGACATCAATATTTCTTCATATAACTCAGAAGAACAGCTCACTGGATGATTTGATTATGTTCAGCTGTTTACAAAGCAGCCGATTTTAACTAACAACTGATCACATCTCAGTGTTCCAACTTCAATGTAAGGAAATGTGATGAAAAATAAAATAAAATTAAAAATAAATGCTTGAAATAGTTATTCTAGATTATTTGCTGCTTAGCTATGCAGTTTATATGATATTTTAAACAGTTTTCAATTTTCGCTATGAGGTGTATGTTATAAAAGAATGGCTGTAAGGTTAGGTTAGGAAAATTTCGAAAAATAAATTTCAACAAAAAGAAAAAAATAACTTTCACTACACTTACCCCTGGACTCTTTTCGTACATATATACAGCCATTTCCCATCCCGTGCAATATGTAGCTTACATATACTAGAACATTTAGGACATTCCATTTCTTCCTTCACGATTCCATGTTCAACTAAAAAATCTCGTGGGTCTTCAATATCCGGGAACATTTTAACAACGCAACCTTGATACGTCATCTTGTCAAACTACCGCGTGGTTGCTACACTGACAGGGGGTTACATAACCGAACGCATGGAACATTTGATTCACGTAGTCGACTGCAATGGTGGCACGAGCTATCGTGCAACGGAGATGCATGAATGACGAAAAATACCTTACGTACAGGCCAAATAAGTTCCACAATTCGAAAAAACTATTTCCCCTCCCCGGCTTCAGAAAGTCCACAAGAATGCAATTCCGTAAGTACTTTCTTGTCTTTTCTCCTGTAAATTTGAAGAAAACCATCTCCGGCTTATCTAATCGTTACCTTATTGCGATTTCATCATGCTACGAATGCAATTTTTACATGGTTCGATTTCGATGTACGTCTGTTAACACATCTTCTCCATGAGCAGTGGGTAAGGTAATTTTCAAGTTGTTTTTTTCAACATAAATAACTTTTTTCGAGACAATGATTTCCAAAATTCTACGATAATTAGTCTTTGTGCTGGAGAAATCATAAAACAATCGGAGCCTTTACCGATTAGAAGGCAATATTAAGTTAGTATATCAAATATTAATGAAATTTGAGACATTCTCTATATTCTACATTCGCTCCATAATTTTTATTGGTTACTATTTCAGGGTTGACAACAATTTTAAGTTATATATATCATAATTTAGATTGATTGATTTGGTGTTTTAAGTCCACTTTGTGCACAGAAAAGCTAATCGGGACTGGACCTACAGTTTAAAGTGGGATCTGAACCACTATGTGTGTTCACTGGGCATCGAACCCAGATGATAATTTAGGGTAAGTTAGGCCAGTTAGTTGTAGGTTTCTAGAAAAAGAAGGAGCGAATGTAGAATATAGAGAATATCTCCAATTTCGTTAATATTTGGTATACTAACTAAATTTGGTCTTCGGAACGAGTTTACAATACCGGACCACTTTCCAATTTCTATGAAATTTTGCGTACTGACTAATTGTGAACTCCTAATCACGAATTTGCATGTAATAATGGTCGGTCAAGTATGGAAATCGAGAAAAAAAAAGAAATAAACTATGTTTTCTTAACGTAACTTAACCCTACCATAAGAACAATAGCTCCACGGAAGATGCCATTTTCCCAACATGAAGAAATCAACAGTCAAGACAAGGTATAGTTCTCTTAGCTAAAATATTAATTTTCTTTGTATTTATGCTAATGGAACCTAACCTCATAGGCATTCCTCGTCTGACGTCAGCAAGATTGTTGTGCGTAAAGGAAGACCATTAACGAATTGCGAAAGAAAGATGGTTCCGAATTTCTGTGTATGGACAATCACCGTGGTAAATCTCAAGGTTATTTTACAAGTTCTACAACACGTAAATGTACAATTTTAACAAGTGTCCGCCAAATATGAACTATAGATATGTCATCAGGACATTGAAATTAGTAAGTAGGCGAAATTTTATAGAAATTGGAGAGTGGTCCAGTATTGTAAACTCATGCCAGGCCTTCTAATCACGAATCTGTTGTTAAAATGCAGGGGTCACGTCTGGAAATCGTGAAAAAAGCTGATGTAATTTGAATTTTTTTTTTTAAAAGCTGTATCGCTGTACAAACAAAATTTTAACTAAGCTTGCCTAACCTAACTTAACTGGACATGGTTAGTGGGGCTATCCGTGAATGGTTCGTGGGGCTGCCCATGCATGGTTCATAATGTACTGATCAGAAGGCCAAAATTAGTTAATCTACCAAATATTAACGAAATTCAAGATACTTTCTTACCCTAACCTTTCCGGAAAAAGTTTTGTGGGGATATCAGTTAAATCTTTTCCCAATGAGCACATATGGTATGAGAATATGATCTATTTGATTATGAGTTTTACCATCTGGAGAAGACCAGGTATATTTATGGATATCTTTATGTTTAAAAGTGGTACTTTTTGCAATTAAATTCTTTGAGGTTGCAAAAGTAATTAATCTTATACCCTCCCCCCCTCTCTCTCTCTCCCTTTCCATTAACATTACTTAATTCATGAAAACTTTCTTTACCAATAGTAGGTTTAAATGCTTCTTTGTCAATATGCATTAAAAGTCTCCTAACAGAATTTTCATATCATACTGGGAAAATTTATCAAAGACCTGTTCTAACTCTACACAAAAATCATCTTTAGTATTATCATCTTTATCTTCCGTTGGTGCATGATTGTTTATTAAAATAATTTTGCACCACCTATCTTGTAAAACTGCATATGATATCCTATCATTAATAAATTCTACTGTTTTAAGGACCAAGATAATTCTATTATTTATGAAGAAGTCTGTTCCAAAATTATGGTTTTCAGTACCACCATAGGAAAGTATAATTTTTAGTTTTACAAATCCTTCTCCTGGCCACCTAACTTCCTGGACAGCTACTATATCTAATTTCAGTGGCGTCTCGTGGCCTCAAATTTGACCGAATTTAAAATATAATGACAATTCACATGAATTACAAAAAATAGGTATTTTTTTCTTCTAGACTACAAAACTGGACTTACTTTTTTGAAAGAATTTAAAATGTAATGACAAATTACATGAATTACAAAAAAAACTGGTATTTATCTTCTTCTAAACTACAAAACTGGACTTATTTTTTTAAAGAATTTAAAATTTAATGACAATTCACATGATTACAAAAGAAACAGGTATTGTTGTGAAACATACCTTTCTACGAACGTTGACTCCTGTTCTTCTGCTCAGCAAATTTTGTTATTACTTTTTTGTTGAAGCCCTCTATGTTTGAAATGTATTCTTTCTCTATTGTAAGCAAGTGCCAAGGCATTTGGTCTGTCTTATCCCATTGCATTTCTTAAGCAGGTTTTAATACGCTTCAATGTGCTGAAACAACATTCAGATTCAGCTGTTGCCACTGGACTTATTAAAACTATGTTTGTCATTTTTACTGTTTCTGAAAAGGTACCCTCTAAATAATTTTAAATAAAAAATGAATGCAATCTACTGATAGAGTTTATGTTTTTCAACTCTTCACTACAATAAAGAACACAAAGTTCCCTCTTTAGTTTTCCCTCTTCTATGAAGGGATAATAAATCTGGGAAGATGCCTCTGTTTAAAGATTGTTCTCTTTCATTATGTCCTCGTAGAGCAAGTTCATGTCGACCACAGAATTTTAAGCAATCGATAATTCTATTTAATATATGCCTATTTTTCCGGACAAATTCATTGTGTCTTGTAATTGACAGCCTATGTCCTTCATCAATTTGTGTTCGAACATTAACCCTGCCAAACTCACTCAAACATAGTGAATGAAAGCCACCAAAACACTACAGAACAACATGCGAGATCGAACGCGATGCGAAGGAACTAGCCCCGAATCAGCACTGAAATCCATTGGACTCTCCCCTTCTCTCTCTGCTAGCACATGACCTTCACTGTAGCGTAGGTGGGTGTAGGCCACTCCTTCCTTTGCGACGTGCCCCAGAAAACGATAATTGACATCAATGCCGCTAGGAGCGCTGTCGTATCCATTGCAACAGACGATGAATTTACTTTTGTAAAAATCGCCTTTTAAAAGACTGTGTGATAGTTATGCATTATGGTGATTGATAATTACGTCAATATGTGCGTTTTTCTTTAGGGGCTAAGCCCCGGAAGCCCCAAGGGACGAGATGCCACTGTCTAATTTATACTTAACTATCTCATTAAATGTACACTGAAATGCCCCAGGCCGATAAAAACTCAGAACATTCCAAGTGCCTAATTTAATGTCCTTATTCCTAATGTAGATCTTATTCTTAGTTCAGGGATCTCCCAAAGTAGTCCCCGCCTGGAGATCCGAATAGGAGACTATTTTACCTTGGGAACATCCATGGCCTCATATTGCTGATTCTTGACGTGTTTTTACAGTGCAGAGTTGTGAACTCTATGCCTAACCCCCAATATGAATGGAGGACTGCGCCTGTCATTGGTCAGCGGATCCCTCGGATGTAGCTGGGAGGATCACATTGTAGTCCACCAACCATACCCCACTCATAATATTTTGTTCACGAAATTTAAATAACAGTACATTTAGATCACTCAGGTTTATACGTAAATTTCTTCAATATGAAGTGGTGAAAAGAAACTGGAAAATTGGAAGCTGAATTTTTAAATTTACTGCAGTAAATGCCAGCTTTCTTCAGTTAATATATACTTTGCAAATTTATGTATGCATCCTACTTTCCTGTCATTTAGTCTAATCACAGCGATGATAATGCATGGTTAATTTAGTATTTGTCTTCTGTTGAGTCACTTTTCGTGCCACTTTGTGGCTAATCATGCAATGAAGATCAATGCCAGGATGGCTACTCACCGGGAATTATTGGCTCTGGGAATTCTGCGTGACTTTCTCTCCGCAGACGTGAAACATTTCAACTTTTATTGATCCAAATCCCATTGAATTAATACATATTTATTGATTGATTGATTTATTTTACTTTGTCTTTTGTGACACTTTTGGCTAATTTGCAAAAGATGGGGATGAGTGATGATATGATGAAATTCATGAATGGACACTCACAAACATCCATGGCCAGACCAGGATTTGAACCTGGGACCCTTGGTGTCATAGGACGATGTGCTAACCACTCTGCCAAGGGGACCGGCTACCCATATTTATAAATTCTCTGAGACAAGTTCTTCACAGATTAACTTTATTTTTATCGGGGAAGGAAAAGTAAACTGTGAGAATAATAAAACTCAATTCTCTCAATCTGTTTACTTTGTTAGTGTCCTTTGCAGAACAGACTGTCTGACAGGTGAAAAAAAACTGCTGCCCTGTGCTTAGCACCATGCCATGAAGGCGTACAGGGGTTGTGGGGGTAACGCCCCACCAGTGGCGTATGCTGGGTTTAAAACCTGGCTATCTCTTTTTATCATAATGTTCAAATGGGAGGCTCTTTTTCGTTCAATTTCTTGGATTTTAAGGTGATGTGACATTGCGATTAAAAATACATACATTACAATTTACTAATAATTATAAAAATATCACTGTTTCATTAATATAAAAACAATAAGGAAAACATTTCATATTTCATGGTTATTTATAAAATATAGAGGCCCATATTGTGAGATATTTATGTAGGCGTACGTGCGAGAATAAAATATACGCATATAATAAACTTCTTACCTTGAATATTTAATTTGGACAGGAACTCCATTCTTCTCTTGGCAACCTCTGTGGTAAAATGGTTATTAGCACAGCGCACTATGACGCCAGGGGTCCCCGGCTCAAATCCAGGCATGGAAATGGATATTCTTTGTGAATGACCCTTCATGAATATAATCCTATCGTTACTCATTCTCATTATCGCGATTAGCTAAAGTGACAGAAGAGCACCACAAAATAACAAATCAAATCCATTCTTCTCTTCTTTGCGATGTCAGAGGCCTGCATATCTTCACGATTTGAAGTTTATCCTCATGCAAAAGCAGAGTAAATTGTTTCGGCAATAGTTCGTTAATTATGTCATTCATTTTCGTTCACTACACAACGCAGCACAGATCATTCAAAACATATATACGTAATTCACTCACTCAATACATTTAAGAAAATCCACACAGTAAGAAACCTAATTTTCTTAAACTTCCTTGCGATTTCCACTTGCAAAATGCCCTTTGTTATCTCCAGCCAGTCAGTCTACCCCAGCCAGTCATAAAAAAAGCAGCAGAGGGGTTGAAAGACGACATCGTGAAGAGGATTGGTTGAAGGTCAGCGGCCTGTGAGTTCTGCATGTGTTCGATGGGACAGTGTTGTTTTGGCCTAGAGGACAAATTCCATACCACATGCCAGCCACTCTTTTCCCGTTCCTGTAATAGTAGTGTAGTTTCAAAATTTCCCTTACCTAGGAAAATCCCATGCTGGTTACCGCATTGGCATCACTGTAAGGTTTTACCGCCGTTGTAAAACGAAGAGTTCCCTGTCTAAGAAGCCACTACAAATACGTCACCGTCCACCTTCAGGTGCTGGTCGGGGAAGAATTTAACAGCTGAAATCTGGTGGTAGTTTTAAAGGAAAGGAGTCCATCCCCATGTATAGAGCGAGCACAATGAAAACAAACTTTGGACGAAAAATCCCCCACAGCCTCTTCTTCCCTTCAGCTCGGGCCATGGAAGCGGGGAGTACCTTGCACAGGAGTCGCGGGTTTTATATTATCATTATTTCCCACGGTCGTTGTTTGAGAGTGAATCATCAGTCACATTTGATAGTCGATTATTTTCTGTATTTAATCTGGGCTTCGGCGATAGCCTAGAATATACGTGCCTGCGCCCCACACTTTCTTGATCTGCTCGTGAGTGGGGGTGATGTGATCAGCATCATCCCCCTGACCGCCTTTACCCCCCAGGGTTTCCCCCAGGTACCCATGTCATTCGATGCTGGGTAGGTGCCGGGGCTGCTTCCAATGTTAGAAAAGTTCCCACATTTGAACCGGCCGGGGATCGAACCTGGGACCTTTAGCATGGTAGTCAGATGCATTACCGACAGCCACCGCAGCCACTCTGTCTGACAGATGGAAGATTATTGCAAGATAAGATGTCTTGAAGTTGATTAGTTAAATCCGAGTTTGAAATTCTTACACTATTAACAATTTTTCATAGACTAGTATATCCTGCAAGACATATGACTTGTGTTTGTACATATACAGGGTGTTTCTAAAAGTCGTTTACAACGCTTGGGAGGTGATTCCTCACACGAAAACAATCGTTGTAAACGACCTTCAGAAACACCCTGTATATATATATATATATACAGGGTGTTTCTAAAGGTCGTTTACAACGCTTGGGGGGTGATTCCTCACACGAAAACAAGCAAGAAGTGTGAGTAACATTTTTACGACTGATATTGTGTTTTTCTTTTCCTCCTCCTGGTGGAGTAATGTGTCTCTCGTATGTCACATGACATGATTCGTTATATATATATAACATATAATTAACATATTAATTTAATTACAACTGTATATATATATATATATATATATATATATATATATATGCTAAAAGGCTAAGAACAAGTAAAGACAGTGAGATTGGAACCTCTACCTTAGCGGCATATTGAAATTGGACAAGGGCGTATTTAGGAAAGAGGGTTCCGAACACACCCTCCCCCCTCGAAAGACACCAAGCACTAAAATAAAATAATGAAAATGTACTTTCAGCATAATACTGGACTCGAATGTACTACGTTATTATTATATATATTACTATTATTACTATATTGGATCATAGTACCAAAAAATATTTATGCACTCTATTACTTCTGATATATGCACAAAATATTAATCAGGAACTTTTCGTGAACTGGATCTAACTGGATTATTATTCGATAAATATTCAATTCATTATCTATTTGACATTAATTTTCTTGCTTTTATACAAATTTTGGAGATCTTCAGTACACGCAAGTTAGATAATAAATATATGATATTATATCTTTTTACGTATTCATGTAATAATAAAAATCCAATATTATTAAATTTAAATATTTAATTAGTATTTAATTTAATTACAACTTAGTTATATTAATTTAAAGATTTACATTATTGTTGCTATTATTATTATCATTGAGACGGTTGGTTCAGATCCCCCTCCGAAAAAAATTCTAGATACATGCCTGAACGTGGACTACCTGTTGAGGCAGCATATACGAATACGAATATGTTTGTCCTCTTCAACGCGTTGCCCTGGGGGGGGGGGGTTGGCAGAGGGTACGCCTAATCAGTGGCGAGCGTGTTGCGTGGTAGACTCTCGTCTCTGTGTTCGATTCGATTTTGGTTATTTAGCGTCGCGTTTTGCAACTATTGGCTAATCGCGAAGATGAAGTTACGTGATGATATGATAAAATTGTTGAATGGAGACTGCCAAAGAACACGCCCAGGCCGGGATTTGAACTCTGGTGTCGTAGCGCGCTTTGCTGATCGCTGCGCCACAGAGTACGGCGCGCTAAATTACAAAAAAAAATTACTAATTCTTGGTGTCGTTTTTTACTCGTATTTCTCGCGACGGTGAATAATGAAATATTTTATTTGCTTATTTAGCTCTTGTTTCAGATACACACTTGCTTGTTAAACTTGTTTTTTTTAAAGTCCACTTCATGCACAAAGGCTAACCGTGAATGTGTCTGCAGTTTAAAGTGGGATCAGAACCACTATATGCTTTACAGGGCGAACACGTTAGTTTAACAGACACCCATCACAAAAGACAAACCACAGTGAAAACGGCAATTCGTCGATATGCACAAAACAATTATTTATGCACTCATACATACCTAAATATATGTAAATACATATGCAATTACCAGGCTTATCACAGCACACTACGATCCCAGGAGGCCCGGCTTCGATCCCCGACCTGAGCATGGATGTTATTTCTGAGTGTCTGTACATTGAGTTAATCACTCATCTTCACGATTAGCCAAAAAAGTGGCAGAAAAGCGAAGAGTAAACAACATCAACCATCATATCCACACACAAATTTATACAGGGTGTCCCACGAACGGCGCAACTGGGAATTAAGAGTGGCGTTACTTGTAACCGAAACCTGTACATACATAAGTCATACACCAAATGTTAGCCCTGTCCAAGTAGATATTTTTAAACATAGAAACAACAAACGGGGTGCAGTGTTGTTCATGCAGTGTTGCCAAATGTAAGTGAAAGTGTAAATTTATTTTTCCACAAAGCATGGGAAATTGCATGTCAAACATTCGTACGGAAATTTGGACGTCAATTTCCACCTTGGGTAGGTGGACTATTTCGCATGGTTGCCAGGAGTAGGTAAATAACACTATTTTCACCATAATTTTCACTTTCTTTTTTTCCTGTTTCGAGTATTTCCATGTCATAGACCATCACTAAACATACCTTTTGTTGCCTTCAAACATCAACAGTGTTGCCACTGTACCTCATATTTTTTTTAAAACACACATTTGGACCGGTACGCCTTTACGAGGCATTTCAGGATTGGCTATACGCGAGAACGATCGGTTTTCTTCTCTGAACTATAGATGGCGAAATAGTCCACCTACCCAAGGTGGAAATTGACGTCCAAATTTACGTACGAATGTTTGACATGCAATTTTCCATGCTTTGTGGAAAAATAAATTTACACTTTCACTTACATTTGGCAACACTGCATGAACAACACTGCACCCCGTTTGTTGTTTCTATGTTTAAAAATATCTACTTGGACAGGGCTAACATTTGGTGTATGACTTATGTATGTACAGGTTTCAGTTACAAGTAACGCCACTCTTAATTCCCAGTTGCGCCGTTCGTGGGACACCCTGTAGTATATATTTCGAGAACTAGACGAGCATTTACAATCCCTCCACACTCTTTAACTGCGGTGGAGCTACAAAAGTATTTCGCCTCTTCGCTTCCTGTAGCGCTTGTCGTTTCCTCATTCCCTAACGGAGCAGCGAAAGGGTTCAATTAGATCGAGTGAACGGGAAAGCAACACGAGTGAGTTGTAAAAGTAAGGGAAGCAAAGTAATAATTACTATCAGAGCAAAAGTTAAAATGGGATTAGCAACAGTTCATAAACGATCAAGCGCATTGTTGGCTCTGAATATAAAGGAGAACACGTTGCCCGGTAATTAGACCTGCGAATACAAGTTTTTGGACATAGACGTGCGATAAACGCTACGAAGAAAAAACGGTGCAAAAGTGAGTAGATAGCGCTATGGATCTTGTTTCGCAGATCTTTCGTGATTTGATGTCCGTCAGGACCAGGCTGCAAATTCTCAGTCGACAGACTACAAGCGCATTTAATCCCCCAATTCGGAGAAAACTGCTTGCGGGACTTTGCTATGATGTACATAAACATATAAGTCAAGCAGAAAACTACTTAAGAAAATTTCTAAATTTGGACGAGTGTTACTCGCATCATGCATATCGCATACAAACAACCCAGTTCTTCACAGTGTGGACTTTTGAGGATCGTCTTTACAGCTCTTCTGTCATCTATCGACTCCTGTCTTATCAATCATCTTCGGTTCTGAGATACGCTTCTTTAATTCAGACGGACGGCCAACCTCGAGTAATCTTTTCTGTCAGCATTAGAGAAATTTATAAGATGACTGACGAAACGCTACGAGTTAGAGCTTTCGACGTGCTAGTTCATGGTTTTCACAAGATTGTTGAATGTTCAGTGATAAGGAGTGATATGAAAACCAAAAAGGAAGCTGCTGTTCTCTCCCAAGACGAGCACTTCAAAATTACGGAGACGATTGAAACCAACAAGGATCCAATCTTCCTTACCATTGAGAACAATGAAAACATTAAGAAGAGAACGAACATTGCTTTAACAGAAGACGATATTCTACTAGTTAATGCAGAAGATAGGCATCGGGACCCCAACTCACATTCGCACCCGATACGTGGCCAAGAGATAGATTTGCCTGAGGGAGAAGCCCTGGTCGTCACTCTTTCTCCTGCATGGGGGGTGAAAGATAATGAATCGCTAGGTGCATACATTGTAAATGACGAGCGTAGATATGGCATCGCTGCTAGGGCACCGAGCACTTCGCAGTCGCTCAGAAAGGCCACCGACCAGAATGAGTGCACTGGAAAAGAAGAGAGCGTCAAAGGGTCACGCAGCCACTTGCCGCAGAGAGATTTTAAACTAAACCGTGATTTGCCGATAAAACCCCTGGAAATGAACTATATTATAGATTGTGCAGCACCCTGTGCTTGCTGCGACAGATATTTTGAAGGGAAAGCGAGGAGAACAATACAGGAAGCAACGAGTATTCCTCAGAAGGAAGAACTTGACAAGATGGCAGAGGCCGTGACTTGTCAGCTGGCAGAAGACCGTGGCAGAAGACCCACGGATCATGACGAGAGGGAACCGACATCTGAGTATTCTTCTAGCTACGTACACGAAAGCGGTGACATTTACTGCGAACTCTTGTCCCACGGCGTACAGTTTCCTTACAATGCAAGAGAACTTGAAAACATGGCCGAGGCCGTGACACATCAGCTGACGGAAGACCGCGCAGGTCCACGCACGAATCATGGAGATGCTCTGTCTGCCGATGTGAAACCACCTGGAGAAGCCAGCACATCGAAGGAAGGAAGCACTGCTAGGAACGTCTACAGAAGAGGCGACGACTACAGTAGAATTTCTTCCAACGGCGTGCAGGTCGCTGGAAAGGAAAAACATCATGAGAGGATTTATGAGGCCACTACACGTCAACTGCCAGAAGATCGTAAGGAATCGACCACGAATAATGAAGACGCTCTGTCTGCCGATGTGAAACCACCTGGAGAAGCCAGCACATCGAAGGAAGGAAGCACTGCTAGGAACGTCTACAGAAGAGGCGACGACTACAGTAGAATTTCTTCCAACGGCGTGCAGGTCGCTGGAAAGGATAAACGACATCATGAGAGGATTTATGAGGCCAGGACACGTCAAATGGCAGAAGATCGTGAGGAATCGACCACGAATCGTGAAGGCGCTCTGGCAGTTGATGCGATCTCGCCCACAGACACTCAAGATTCGGGGGACGATGCAACTCAACACGAAACTACTAAAATGGATCGCTTTGATGGAATTAAGGTTAAAGTAGAGGAAACAACGCCCTCGCAGCTTGCAGATGAAGATTCGCGCTCTCGACGGGGCGAAAAGTTCATCAGAACTTACGTTAGTGCTGAGTGGGAGGACACGATGGTGATGGTTAACTGCGCTGTTCAAGCAAAAAAATCCTCTTCAATGAAGAGCTTGAAAGGGAAATTTTTGAAGAAAAGCGCGTTAACCGTCTTCCAGAAGGAGGTTGCCAGCTTGGAAGCAGCATTAGTATGGAGGTGCGAGGAGCTGCAATCGAAACAGGAGGAAGAGCTGCAATACTTCCTGCTCTCCAAAAAGAACAACAGAGCACATTACACATTGAAATTCGCTACGTTCCAATGCAAGACTGTAAAACTGTTCAGGAGGAATCTAATGAACCATATAGAACGAGAGTTCAGGAGGATTCAGGAAGAGAGAAGTTTCTACGAGATGGTTGAGAAGAAAAAGGAGAAGCCCCTTATGCCTTGCTACTATTGCATTCAGTGTCGGCGGGGCTCCGTGGGAAGTCCACCACGAGAAGAGCGAACCCCCCCGGCACCTGAGATTTTAACTTTCGCAGGGAAGAGAGGGCAAATGATAGTTGTCCATACCGAAAACCAGAAGAAGAGAAAGGCAAACGGCGACAAAGAAGCTGAAAAGAGCGAAGATAGTCCCGTATCCATAGTTTATAACAGTGAATGGAAGCGTGCGGAGGAAGAACTTAGTCAGTTCGTGGACTCCCAGAAGTCCTCACTGCAGAAAAAGCTGTTTTCTACAAGTGCGCCATCTAGATTTGACAAAAAGATCCAGGATTTGGAAGCAAGCCTTAAACGAAAGCTTTCGGACGAACAGATGGCTTCCGAAAACAGACTCAAATATTATTTTGAACAACCCAAGCGACTCGACCACGAACATGCTGTGCGGTTCATGAAAAGCCATTGCCTGTCAATTAAGGAAACGAAAAAGAATCTGATTGAAGAGCTGAAGTTGGATTTTAGAATCCTTGAGAAGGAGATGGAGTTCTATAAGGTCAAGACAGGGTGCTGGAGAAGATGGTCATGTTTCTGCCGCAGGAATTTCTGCTTGTCGAGTGAAAGTGACTTGTGAACATATAATTGCACGGATTCCGATGCAGTGATATTGTTATTTCTGAGGTAGATAGATAAAGAAGCATTCCAAATTGAGATTCAAATCCGTCTGTAATTATAAGCAAATAAAGAAAAATCTTTGTTATGTGTTATCATATGAAGGGTGTTGTTCTAATGCTACAATTATATCTTGAAAAGGATAATCATGAATTTTACGACTTTGGCACTAATGTCCACTTTAGTTTTAGTTTTCGTTAATACACCATGTAGCTATATTATTATTAAAAGAGTTTTTATAAACTATTTAACAAATATAATTTTAAAATTAAACGTGCCCCATAAAATGTTTTAGTTTTCGGCACATTTTAAGAATTTCGCAGAAATTTATCTATTTTGCATTAATTCTTCTCCCTGCCTGTTTCTAAACAACGTAACTGGGCGTACACTTGACTGTTTCGTTGACATTTTTTCTCAATTCTGGAAATATTACACTGCGGAAAACTAAGTTAGAAGTTTAAGTCCGCTTTATGCACTGGTAGGCAAATCGGCGCTGGACCTATAATTTAAAGTGAGACCCGAACAACTATATGCCGTTGGGGGTATCGAACTCGGGGGGTCTTTGTTTACCACTACGGAATCGAAGAGGCCCTCGAGAAAGAAAACGAATTAAAGTGAAGAAGGTTTGGCCGGCAATATTTCCATTCAATCCGAACAGTTTTCTGATTTTTTCTTTGGGGGGGGGGGGGCAGGGGGCTTATAGTGACTTCAATTTCTGGATTCAAATATAAAAAGGAAATGCATATATTTGGAAGGAAATGTATTTTTTTAATGGATGAATCTCTGGTACAAGATTGTGAAGAAGGAGATGAAGTTCTGCAAAGAAAGAAAACGATGCTGGATCATCGTTCTGCCGCCGCCATTTTTGTCTTTGGTAGTGGGCGGTTGTTTACGTGATGTTTAGTGGACTATGTCTTGTGTCATGAAGACGGTCATCCAGAGATTGAAAGGAAGAGGAAAAGAAGAGAATTAAGATAAGAAGCAGAGGTAGAAGACGACGGAAATGAAACAGCGAATACCAAGAACGAAATTATGCTAAATCAGAGTTTGGAACTATCATCATACTCAATTTCCTTTCTTTAGAAATTAATCCCATGTTATGTACACTATGTAGCCAAAAGTCACCGGACACCCAAGTGAACGTGACGGTCAGGCCAAGGCAAATATATTAAATTCCTGATGGGACAAGTATCATGGCTGGGGAACGGATTTTAAGGTGCAGGCAGCACCTTTCCAAAATTATAGCTGCTTTCATAACGATCGTTTGAGATATGTATTAAGTAAAGTGAACACACTCTGTTGCATCTTTTCGTTATATTACCTTTTTTATCCACTTTGTACCCCCTCTTTTTTGTTTCAGCACATTTTTCCTACTCTTTTTTCATGTTTTGTTAAAAAATATTGGACAGAAAAAAAAATTCACTCTTTTTGAGCAGCTATATAAAATCCTATAGTCTCATTTTGTAGAGTGGAACGAGAGCTATAAAATAGTACAATATAATCATTGCAGACCCAATAGTTCTTAAGATAATGTAGCAAAACCCGCGAGAGAAAACACAAACTTCAACGTAACCTATTCGGCAGAACCACCGTTCTCTATGCGGTCCGCGCGCATTATATACAGAAGGCGGGTGCTAATTAATCCCCCATCAAAATACGCCGAATTGCAAAATCAAAATAAATTAGGAACCAAAGACCCATTGTAAATTCATATACCTTTCTTGAAATTTCCTTGTACTTTCTTTGGAAGAACCAAATCCTTCACTTCCTTCATACCAGCCGAGGGAGACAACCCCCACCCCCAACGAACTGCCGGTAAGCTCAGGCTCTAAGGAGGCAAATTAAACCCTTTCGAGGACAACACCTCAAAACTTCAAGCTCCAGCCAAGTAAACAGGAGCAAAAACCTCTTCCCTACCCTAGAAACTCAGCTGTTGCAGTTGCAGCAGGAATAAGCATATCCCAAAAACGAAAGCAACAAAATTTTCCACTCCTACCTACACTCAGAGAACTAAATGCGTCATATAGATTGATGTACCAGAATGCATCGATTGATGCACTAAAGTGTGTTTTGTAGCTTCTTCAAGGAATCAGATTCACATTTGATGCATTGTGGTGCATTTTTGCATATCGTGAAAGAAACACCAAAGTGCATCATTTGATTCAAGTGAGGATTTCTTTCAGTCAAGATGCACTTTAATGCATCAGCTGATGCGTTTTGATGCTTCATGTAGCTCAGACGAAACGTTTAAGTGCATCATCCAAGAAGATGCAGGAAGGTGCATCAAGGAACATCAACTGATGCATTAAAGTACATCTCGACTGAAAAAAAACCCCTCACTTGAATCAAATGGTGCACTTTGGTGTTTCTTTCACGACATACAAAAATACACCCAAATGCATCAAATATGAATATGATTCTTTGAAGAAGCTACAAAACATACTTTACTGCATCAATCGATGCATTCTGGTGCATCAATCGATATGATGCATTTAGTTCTCTGATTGTAGCAGCACCCTTCAAAAGAAAAGCCAAGTTCCGCGGGACGTTACTTACACCAGTAAGAATGATGATGATGATGAAGACAGTATGGAATAAAGGCATTTTATCAGCACATTCTTGAAAACATTTTCAGAAACATTTTTTTTCCTTTCTCGACCATAATTTGCACCTTAAAATCCTTTCCCGAATCATGACACATTCATGCCTGATCATGGTTCAAACCTGGGGTCTCTGGCTTGTTAGCGTGATGCTCAGACCACTCAGCCACGGTGGCCGTCAACAGTGTTTCCCATTGTTGCATACGCAAATATAATACAACTCGGCGCGAATGAAATTAACGTAACGCGATCCTTCAAGAAGAAATTAAGAAACGAGCAGCGTCGTAGAATATCTCGTCTCATTCCGAGATTAAGCTCATTGAAACTGCGTGGTAATTTCACGGAATTATGTCTCTCTACCCCTTGATAATGCCGCACCGTTTCCAACTAATTGGTTAAACGCTAAACCGTCTCATGTTTGCTTGTTCTGTGCTTTTGTCTCCAGTCATTCGGCTTGTTAGTCACGGTGAATGGAAGGGCTAAAAAGAACCAACGGTTGATGGAACTCATGAAAGGACACCCACACAGAACACTCTTACTCATGTCAGGTTTCACATTTCAAAAAGTATGTGCAAATTAAAAGTACGGGGTACAATATCACACAAGGTTCCCGTTTGTTGTACTTCTATCGAAATGTTCTCGAAGATTGAATGGATGTCCCTTTTGTAATGTACCTAACTATCAACCCTACTTACACGTAGTACTCCTTGGACTGCCTTTTTCAGACGACCGAGGCTTTGCTGCCCAGACCTACAGCCAATATAACCCGCTGTATGAATTGCATGGTGTCATCATATGTGCCTGTGTATGTCCCTTCATCCATCTCATTGCAACGTCGCGTTAACCAAAATTGGCAGAAAGGCGACGTAAAATAACATAATCCAATCAATAGAAAATTGAACAGAGCCTCTGATGCTTGAATTGTTCTGTACTGAACGTACAGTATATCAAAATGGGATCTGAACCACTGTGTCATGTGACTCCACCGGGTATCGAACCCGGGATCCGAATGCGACGACGCTACCACTACGCCATCAGGGAGGCCCAGAGCCTCTGATGTATTCTCGGTTATGCCTCCCCCCTCTCCCCGCTTGTGCCAGTTGAGAACAGCACATTAAGTCGATTATTAATCTCGATATACATTGTACTCGTATAAATACTACCTTCAAATACAACAAATGTGTTTTAACTGATGTTAAACTTGTTTTCATTAATCAGTACCCTGTTTTGTACCTATTTTTGTTCGATTGGTTGATTTATTGAGTTGTTGTTTTAAGTCCACTTTATGCTCAGTAAGGCTAATCGGGACTGGACCTATAGTTTAAAAAAAGATCAGAACCTATGTGCCTCCACCGGGACTCGAACCCGGGACCGCTTGATTACAAGGCGACGACGCTACCACTGCGCCATCGGGGATACCGATGTGTGTGCGGTTAAATGAACATGTTCGTAGAGTACTTTAAAAGCAACGCTTCCATAAGCGTCTATGTAAAATGCTATATTCATCCGACCCTAAGACACGTAAATTCCTTGATTTTAGTTATTTTACTTTGCTTTTCTACCACTTTTGTTAATCGTAACGATGACTGATGAACTATGATATGGATGAAGGGACAAATGCGTGCCTTAAACAGGATTCCAACTTTTGACCCCTTTCTTCGTAGCTCTGTGCCTTTAATATAGGGATGAAGCATCGTTGTATTCAATTGGACTAAGCAAAATTACCTACGATCCTGCAGGGTATGCAACCCGCAAATCGTAACGTGCTTGTTGGTTGCACCAGTGACAGGATATGAACGATGAAGGGAGAGAGATAGCAATCCCTGTCCCTTCAGGAGTTAAAATTTTGTAGCAAGTTGAATCGCAATCATTTGTATCAAATTATTTAAACGTTATACAGGGTGTTTCTAAAGGTTGTTTACAACGCTTGGGGGGGTGATTCCTCACACGAAAACAAGCAAGAAGTGTGAGTAACATTTTTACGACTGAGGCTTCGTTTCCGATATAGGAGCCTCGCAAAAGGTGACAAAGTGAACGTCACACTTAACTAGGACGAATACTATCACAGATAGAGAGGCGGTTCCAAGGGAATCATAAAGGAATCGTATGTGCTCAGTCCGGAAGTCACTATGAAGAGTTCACTGCATGCATGCGCAATGGAGTCCTCAAAGGAATTGGGGATTTCCAGCAAGAACAATGCATGGAAAGGGTATGTAACGCAGCAAGAAGGACCGTGACAATGAGAAATGCGTTAAAGACAACACATTCCGACCTCAAACATCAAAACATGAGCACGGAACACAAAATCCGAAAAGTTGAGCACGGTTGCATACCCCAGTTACACGCGAGGAATGAACGAATCATGTCATGTGACATACGAGAGACACATTACTCCACCAGGAGGAGGAAAAGAAAAACACAATATCAGATGATTGCGACAACGTGTATTTTTACACGCGACAACTACGTAATACCCCCTCCCCACACGCACAACAAACAACAAATGGTACAATGTCTTACGCACAGACACTGTACACCAACTGATGATGTCACTTTCACCACACAAAGGGGGTGGGGAGCAATACCAAGAGTGTTCTCACTGGGATTTGCCGAGGGCGATAATCACAGCCGGTTTTCAAAATGTCTGTCGTTCACTTCTACGCAGAGATGACAGCGACGAATCAAGGATTGTCGAGTACGAGCAAACAAGCCAGGTGCATCTGCTACCGTCGCGGCGGCGACGTTGATGAGAGCAACGAGATCCTCAGCTGATGTGACAGGTGTGTCGTATACGAGGGTTTTCATTTCTCCCCAGAAGAAAAATCGAGAGGGTTGAGATCTGGTGACCTCGGTGGGCAAGGCACAGGCTCATTCCTACCAATGAACCTATTGCGAAACACATCATGCAGGAAATGTACTACATTACGATCGAAATGAGCTGGTGCCCATCGTGTTGGTACCACATTTCTTGCCGCAGTGGCAAAGGTACGGTCTCCAACAGTTTCGGCAGAACCTCACTAAGAAATGCCTGATACGTGCGACCATTCAGGCGAACAGGGAGAATGTATGGTCCAATTAAATGATCATGTACTATCCCGCATCACACATTCACTGAAAACTTGTGCTGGTGATGGGCCACAAAAAGTGCATGTGGGTTGTCAAAGTCCCAGACATGACTGTTTCTACTAATGAAGACATCCATCCCGGTGAAAATGGCTTCATCTGTCCACAATACCTTTGCCCCGAAGTGAGGGTTTGTGTCCAGCTTATGCACGAGGTAACAGTTCTTGTACTTTCTGCAGTTTAAAAGGGTGCATTCCTTCCTCTGACAACACTCGCCAAACATTCACATGAGACGTGTCTCGTGCCCGAGCGAGTGCCAGAATGTTCTGCTACCGCTGTTAACACATCTTCTGCAAACTGACGTGTGCGTACACTTCGGGGTCTTCCAACTTCTTGTCACGGTGGTAACACTGACCCTGTTTCACGCAGTCGACTGCCCACTACCTGAAAGAAGGCGTGAGACGGTAAACGTCTATGTGGAAAGCGTTCTCCATAAAGACGCCTCGCCTCACGGCTATTACCACGTGCCTCCCCATACATAAGATGCATGTCTGCTAGCTGCTGGGTCGTATACGCAGCAATCTGCGTAATATGGAGCTGGAACTACAAAGTATCGTTTTTGTTTAACACTACACACTGCACAAATTGGCCGTATCACCGTACGAACATCACAGACCAATTGTTGCGATATTTGACTTGCCCACCCCACCACGTCAACTTCTTTCAATACAACATACTAGTACTTTTCAATGCGTATGACAACCTAGAGCGAACTGCTGATCATATCCCAGCACCTGCAACACGTCTGGGACGACTGAAAGTGACATCTTCAGTTGGTGTACAGTGTCTGTGCGTAAGACATTGTACCGTTTGTTGTGCGTGTGGGGAAGGGGTATTACGTAGTTGTCGCGTGTAAAAATACACGTTGTCGCAATCATCTGATATTGTGTTTTTCTTTTCCTCCTCCTGGTGGAGTAATGTGTCTCTCGTATGTCACATGACATGATTCGTTCATTCCTCGCGTGTAACTGGGGTATGCAACCGTGCTCAACTTTTCGGATTTTGTGTTCCGTGCTCATGTTTTGATGTTTGAGGTCGGAATGTGTTGTCTTTAACGCATTTCTCATTGTCACGGTCCTTCTTGCTGCGTTACATACCCTTTCCATGCATTGTTCTTGCTGGAAATCCCCAATTCCTTTGAGGACTCCATTGCGCATGCGTGCAGTGAACTCTTCATAGTGACTTCCGGACTGAGCACATACGATTCCTTTATGATTCCCTTGGAACCACCTCTCTATCTGTGATAGTATTCGTCCCAGTTAAGTGTGACGTTCACTTTGTCACCTTTTGCGAGGCTCCTATATCGGAAACGAAGCCTCAGTCGTAAAAATGTTACTCACACTTTTTGCTTGTTTTCGTGTGAGGAATCACCTCCCAAGCGTTGTAAACGACCTTTAGAAACACCCTGTATATGAACTCTGAATATGTCAAGTGACAAATGTAAACTCAGCACCTTAAATATTTTAAATATAGTAGCCTATATACCATTTAATTGATTTGAATTAAAATTTTTGTATACATTGGAATCGCACAGACCATTTACATTGTTAATATATTTGAGTGGATGTGTGTGGGTGGTGAAGGGCGGTAATGCGTAAGGTTAAAACATTTGCTTATACCCTTGAATTTTTGGAAAGTAAAAAAGGTAAAGTGTTCCCCTGTGCATAGCACCACGCCATGAAGGCGTATAGGGGGTGTGGGGGTAACGCCCCACACTTTCTTGATCCGGTCGTTAGTGGGGGTGATGTGATCAGCATCACGCCCCTGGCCGCCTTTACCCCCCAGGGTTTCCCCCAGGTACCCATGTTATTTTTGGAAAGTTTGCCTTGAAAATCGGAAATTATACTTGAATTTTACCATGGTCCTAGAATGGCCACCCTGAATGCCGATAAGTAGTGTTTGAAGTCGGAGTTCAGGAAAACACTACTCCACCCCCACCTCCCCGATGGCACAGTGGTGGCGTTGTCACCTTGTAATCAAGGGGTCCTGGTTTTGATACCTGGTGGAGGCACATGCTGGTTCCCACTTTAAACTGTAGGTTCAGTTCCGATTAGCCTTATGTGTATAAAGTGGCCTTAAAACACCAACTCAATCATTCAATCAATCAAAACTACCCAATCCCTATTACCACCAGCACAATTTAAGTATCACTCAACCTGTCTCACTTCCACCATGTTAACTAGTGTCCCACGAGACTTTGGTCTTTCTCGTCTCCCAAGAATGCCATCCCATCCTCTCACAAATATTCGCTTGTCCAGTTTCGTTGCCACAGAAACACCCCCCCCCACAGCTGTCCCCAAAATTCCCAAGCAAACAACCCCCCCCCCCCCACCTAACAATTTCCACTTCAATGCAAGGACATTCACAAATAAACAGTCATGCCCAGCCCAGGTCGAGAGTCAAACTTGGAGCATTTTGTTGTGAATAAGGTTAGTACCGAGAAGAGTCCGAGATGGGCTTGTAATAATCTAGACAACAGACCTTTGCAAATTGAGGAGAGACTGAGACTTAGTGTTCGAGATTCAAGATCTCCTTCGAGACTTTGGTACAATATTGATAAAAAATAATGTAAACGGATTTTACTTTACTTCCTCAGATGAGTTATGAATTTTGTGAATAATAATTCCATCAGTTCATTTGTAATAATTCTGATTGGCGGTTTGATTTGCATATACAGGGTGTCATTTTAATGGCGCCCACGGACCACGGAAACGTATAGAGGACATCAAAACAAACAAATTTTCTCAGTAACATTTTTCTCGTTGGTGCGTCGTTTCGGCGCTACGGTCGTTCAAAAAAGACCGTTTTGCCACCTGAATGCTGGCAACCACACACAACATTTGATTGCATTTGTGACGTCATATCCCGTCGTGAAGCGATGCGTTCCAGGGTTGCCAGGAACACACATATTCTGTGAAAAATGACATAGCTACAATCAGCCACATTATGTACCGTAAAACAAAACGAGAAAGCACGTTCTGTAACCTAACAGGAAGTAAACGAACGATACGAAAAATGGTAGAAAGAAAATATAATTCAAGTGGAAGTGGTTATATCGAATTTTGTCTCAGCTTGCATGTCAAATATTTGCAAATCTAGTTACCAAGTTGGCATCTACATTTTAGTCTATCCACTTCGTTCTTCTGATACTAGTTGTCTGTGACACACTGAACAGATGGCAAAATAGAAATGAAAGAACTCAAAATTCCAAAGGTAAGCAACACATAATATAACGTATATTCAGGGCATTATGAGGCAAGTGGCAAAAATGGTTGAAAATACAGGGATATAAGTAGTAGTAATACAAGCTCTCCGACGACTGTGTTTATCTATGCACCGGATACACATGTAATAGTTTGCAACTGTGAAGAGGGCAGTATATTCGTTACTGATTCATCATTACGTTGTTACTGTGATTGTACATGTTTTAGCCGTAATGTAACAATGTGAACCTCGAATACGTCCGTTATCAGCACAAAAGTACCACAAGGCATCTGCATACAAACCTTTAGATATCAACCTTGCAACGAGATTTGCAAATATTTGACATGTAGCTGGGCGTAAACAGCCACATGTGAGCTGTAAGTCAAATAAAATTAATTGTTCTGGATATTTGGCATGTAGACTGAGACAAAATCCGATATTGATACTTCATTTTGAATACTTTTTTACCATTTCTCATATCGTTGGTTCACTTCCCCCTTCCCCTGAGATGACTGCTGATCTTGGCTGATAGGCTATGATGCTCGATCTTCTGGACGCGTTTCTCGCTTCGTTTTACAGCTAATAATGTGGTTGGTAGTTTGTCATTTTTCACAAAATTTGTGTGTTCCTTGCAACCCTGCCGTGCGCTGTTTCGCTGCAGGAAATGACGTCACAGATACGATCAAATGTTGTGTTGGGTTGCCAGCATCCAGGCGGCAAAACGGTCTTTTTTGAACGGTTGTAGCGTTGAATCGATGCAACAACGAGAAAAATGTTACTGAGAAAAGTTGTTTGTTTTGATGTCCTCTATATGAATCTGTGGTCCGTGGGTGCCATTAAAATGACACCCTGTATAATCAGGATAATATTTTTTGAGGGCTTGTAGTATCGAATTGAGGCATCAAACAAAGTACATAATTAAGAAAAGTTGTTTGTCTTAATAACCACTATGTGCTGTGAAAGTTTGAACGGTGACCTTTGCAAATGTTCTTTATTCCATATTTTTTAAGACTCAAGACGAGGATGAGAATTGCCCTTCAAAACCAAGACAAGAAGGAGACAGATGTTTATAAATTGAGATGAGACAGTTAGAAATGAACTGCCATGTCTTGTCTCATCTCAATAGCATCCCTATTGGGAGCTTGTGAACCGACCAACCAACGTGCTTGGGTAATAAGATGAGGCAGCTATTTCGCAGTACAAAATTGAAAATATATACCATTTCAGTATGTAATATAATGTTATACACATTTTTTTTCCTTTTAATCATTATACATAAATTAAGTACTGAAATTTTCTGTGAAATCTTCTACATGATATTTTTTCTTATCTGCACAAAAATATTTGATCACAATTTATAATGACTGCACACACAGAAAGGAAACACCAACTGAAATTGCCTTATGGAAAATAAAGTAAAATAGACTTTATAAATAAAGTGGAGAATATGAAAAGTTGAATATCGTACTTTTCTCATTCCTAATTTGCACTACAGGTTATGGTAAATTTCGAAAAATTTAAACTTAAAATTTATTTTTGAAAATTTGTTCAGTAACCTATTTTAGAAGCAATATTTTTCGCATGACTTGATAAGAACCTCTTTCATTTGTCTTCCACAGTGGCATCAGAGTTATTTAATAGAAGAGTGATCATTTCAAAGCATAGCATTCCCTTCCACTATTGCTCCTCCTTCCATTGTTTCATTATTTAAATGTGCACAGTTCGTAAAACTGCTGCACACGTCTCTCCGTAGGTTACACAGTAAACTGAATGCTCCAAGAGCAGATGACAAATCAGCTGCGAATAGATGACATGTCAACATGGCGGATCATGTTTTGAGCACAATGCTAGCCTTGCAACTTTGGAAGTCTCGTTTTTATCTGAAATTAAATGCAGAGATGTGTGAGAACTTGCAGGAATCATTTTTCAATGGTGTGGGACATTAGTGTCTGGCAAAAAGGAAATCTTGTTCTAGAATTAGCTTTTCTTGCTCTTTTCCTACCCCCCCCCCCCCTTTTAGGTGTTTCTTTATGGTACTCCAGTCAACTGTTGCCAAAAAAAATGATTGATGAGAGTGTATAATCCTTAATATCTTTAATTTAGGTCCAAGTGGATTTGAATTTCTCTGTCAAGAAACTTAAATTGGTTGAACTTCAATAAGCTTACTACTTCAGTATATTTTCTTATCTTCCAGGAGTAAATAGAAAATGTACAACAGCAGCAGCAAGTTCATTGGAAGCTGTGCAAGAGAATGCTGAACAAAAAGATCCACAAGTGGATTCGAAGAATCCAGAAGTTCGTAAAAGTGTAGCTCCTGCAGAGTATCGTTTTGTATATCCAGAATTTTTGCCAGATCCAAAAATGGAGTGGAGAAACCATATTAGGGAGAAACTGGAGAGGTTTGACATGTTGAAACGTAGGACCAACATTGACATTCCAGAGTTTTATGTTGGTGAGTAATCAGTCAATTTACAGGTAAATTATTAAATCTTCAAAAATCTAAGATAAGAAACAAAAAGATGTGTTCACTTTTAACATGGCAACATTTTGGCACATAACAAATTGACTGCCTGGACAAATTAAAATTTGACAGGTTTAAGTGGTGCAAAGGCATTTGCATGTGGTAGAAATTGTATTTAGCATTGATGAGTGCACTATTTTCAAAATTGATGTTGTCCTTGAAAAAAGAGGAGTTCCAAGTTTTGATTCTTAGTTGGGAAAAAATCCTTGCAACCCTCCACTGGCATAGCCATTGCATGTGCTTATCCCTTCACTATAATGCTTGAAAGTTAAAATTCAGTTCAGAGAAAAAAATAAAGTTTTGAAGACAGTTGTTGTACTTCACTGCAAATTCTCAAATTCTACCTTAGATGGCAGTTAGCAATTTCATAAATGTGCATTTCAAATATAAGTGCATGGGTTAATGTTTTTGTCAGGTCAAATGTTAATATAAACATTATAAATATTCCATCTTAATGTTTTTGTTTTTTCAGGTAGTATTATGTCTGTGACAACTTCTGACCCTCATGCACAGGGAAAACAAAATAAGTTTGTCGGAATATGCATACAACGTGAAGGATGTGGCCTACGTGCATGGTTTATCTTGCGGAATGTTGTCGATCATCAGGGTAAAGTTTGTTTATATATATAAATAAAGAGTGAAAATAAATAACTTGGATTCGAGACAACCAGTAATTGATAACAGCCATGTAGGACATTTAATAATTATTGTATATTTTTTAAGGTGGGAAGTGATTGATAGGTGTCATCAACTATGAATTACATTAAATTTGAAAAAGAATACTTGAGAAATTTTGAGTAATGCAGCTGGAAAAAATATTCATTCTCTGGCAATGAGCCAATAAAAGTTATTTTTGTAGACAGAAAAATCTTGCATATTGCTGCAAGTTAGAAATATTACATAGTGTTGCGCACACACACACAAATAAATGTAATGCAATGTCAAGATGATGTCACTTGATTAAAGATATAATTAATTGAAAGTATTAAAATGTTAGCTCCAAAAAAACAAAATAGATATTTAGAAAAGCTCACAAGGGTGCAAGACCTGCATGCTTGTGTACCATCTCATAATTTAAACCTAGCTGAATTATCTGCTCTCCCACGCTCAATCCTCTTGGATGTCAATATCTTTCCCCCTAATTCTTCCTATCAATTCTTGCATAAGCTTGCTTGTGGGTTCAAATAATTTCTTGGGCATGAGTTAGAAAGTAATAGCAAAAAAATCGTAATGCACACTAACACGAAACATTTGCAAAATAACCATTGTTGATGACGATGTACAGTTGGTGATTGCTTGTCCAACATGTTGCAGTCTGCAATAAAAGTTATAAGTATTATTAATGTGCTTGTAATGTATATTTTTGAATGCTGATATATATATAACCCTTTCCCCTCTTCCCGAAACCACCCACCCAACCATGCAGTAAACACTGGTGAAAGTAACTTTGTTTTCTATCTACTGTTTCTGGTAACACTGACTGTAGTGATGCTGCCATCAGTATTCTGTGCCTCTACTATTCGTAACCACAATCTCTTTCTTCTCCGTTGAAAATGCAACCTGGGTCGCGAAATATCAAGCTTTTTATTTTTGTGTGGAAAGTGTTTACTGTCTCCTTCTTCATTTGTGTTTATCCGCCCTTCTGGCACCTTTTCTCATCCTATTCCTGTGTGTGTGTGTGTGTGTGTGTGTGTGTGTGTATGTATGTATGTATGTGTATATATATATATATATATATATATATATATATATATATATATATATATATAAAATCAAATAAGGTAAAAGGAAACACTCACCATACAGTAGGAAAATTCAAAATTTTCGTTAATTTATAGCATCATCGGTGTGAGAAGAAACAGAAGACGGAACCGGAAGTTGGGGTCCTGCAGAGTTGCCAGGTCCCCATTGAAGAAGAAGCGGTGCGTAGAACGAAAAAAACACTGTTTCGTCACCAGGCTCGTCGTAAACTGTGAGTGTGTAGGATGAGTTGGGAGGGCGGGAGGGTGGGTGAGGGTTGGGCATTACTGGGTGGCCTTGTTCAGGCCAGGTGGAGTGGTTGCACTCATGGCCGATATATAGGCCCTCTCCCATCTTTTGCGAACAGAGGTGTTGGCTGGTTGGGGTAGGAGGTGGATGATCGCTACCCGGAAGCAGTCGTTGAAACTGATGTGGTGGTTGGTGTGGACGGCGACAGTGAAGTCCAGGTTGTGGGTGGAGGAGCGGTGGTTATTGATGCGGAGGTTGAGGGCCGTTGATGTTTCCCCCAGGTAAAAATCACCACAGATGTTGCAGGTGAGGATGTAGATAAGGTTTGAGGCATGGCAGGTCCCTTTGGGATGAAGGGTAAATTTGCTATAACTCACCTACAGAACGAATCTCAGCCTTTGTTGACTCCCATCTCCAGCCTCTTGTGAAAGCTCTGCCCTCCTACCTCCGTGACACCAACCACTTCCTCCAGAAAATCAGCACCCTCCCACCATTGCCCCCAAATACCATCCTTGCCACCATTGATGTCACTTCCCTCTACACCAACATACCTCACTCCCATGGCCTCCGCTCCATAGAATTCTATCTCAATAGCAGACCCAAACCTCACAACCCCAGCACCAACTTCCTGACCCACCTAGCCCACCTTGTCCTCACTTGTAACAACTTCATCTTTGAAAACCAAAATTTCCTACAGATCCGAGGTACAGCCATGGGTACCAGAATGGCCCCATCCTATGCAAACCTCTTCATGGGCCAACTTGAGCAAGAGTTTTTGGCTACCCAACCCCTCCTCTGGCTCCGCTTCATCGACAACATCTTCATGCTCTGGACACGGAGAACCATCCTTGTCAGCCTTCCTGGACCAACTTAAGCACTTCCGTTCCCTAAAATTCACCTGGACACACTCCCCCAACCAGATCACCTTCCTGGATGTGGACGTGCACATCGAGGGAGGACACCTGACTACCTCCATCCACATAAAACCCACCAACCACATGCAATACCTACACTTCTCCAGCTCCCACCCGTTTCACACCAAAAAAGCAATTCCATTCTCTCTGGCCCTCAGGGGACAGCGCCTGAACACTTCACCCACCTCCCGCCAGAATTATAACCTCCGCCTACACCAGGCCCTGGTTAACCGTGGATATCCCTCCATCCTGGTCACCAAGCAAATATCACGAGCTGCCTCACATACCACTACCACCAAGAAACCTGCTGCCACCAACCCACCTGCACTCATCACCCAATATCATCCCCACCTCAACAAAATCAGGCACACACTGCACTCTCTTCTCCCAATCCTCCACAGTGATCCCGAAACCAAAAACATATTTCCCGCCAAACCCAGGGTGGTTTTCAAACGCCCCCCTAACCTCCAAAACATCCTGGTCCACAACACTCCTTCACCACACATCCAACACCCCCCCGCCCATAAATGCAACCGACCCAGGTGCAAGACCTGTCCCATCC